>NC_079203.1:31189806-31414800 GCF_026745355.1 Beta vulgaris subsp. vulgaris | reverse complement strand
AAATTCTGCTTCAATTTCAAAATATGAAGTTTTTTTTTTTTACTGTGTATCAAGAAAAATTCATTCCTTGGGCTCAAACCCAGAAGTGAGAGGCAACATGAAGTATAGAAAGATCAACATCTAAATATGTTTAAGTTGCCCATCAACAAGCAAATACAAAAGAGAATCAACAAGTAACAAAATTTGAAGCGACGTATTTTTCGTCTTTTCAATTTTCAGCTGCAGCACCATTTGAGGTTTCAGCCATTGGTTCTGCTTTTGCAGACTCTTCAGCTCCAGATTTGTTCTTGCCTTTCTTCTTTTTCCGTCTTTTCAATTTCAAAATATGAAGTACTCATAGCATAAATTTAGTATGGTGGGTCAATTTAATTGAGTAATGGGTTTTTTTGAAGCTCCAATGGTGGGTCAATTCTGGCGTGAAATTTTCTGTCAACTAAATATTGGAAATTCTAATATGAAAGTTGTTTGATTTAGTTGGTGTTGGATGATTTTGGATTTTGAAGCAGTAGATGATTTTTTTTTTTTTTGTCTTTGAAGTTTTGAAGGTTTTAAGCTTGTTGAAGCACTTAAAAAAACTATAGTTTGATTGCAGTTTGATTGTGAAGAAGATGAGTGGTGAAGAAGAAGATGGGAGGAGAGATGAAAGAGATGAAGATGGAGAGGGAGAGGGGAAAAAAATTAACAGCGTTAACCTACCGTCATTAGTAAGGGTATTTTAGATCCAAATACAAACCTCAGGGGTATCTGAGGAATTCCCCAAATGTGAGGGTTAATTTGGGAATTACGTCAAACCTCAGGGTACCTGAGGAAATTTCCCATGTATCAAAGGTTTTGGAGCTGAATGGGAGCTAATGTCTTTTTTCTTGGAGATCTTTTGAACAGATTCAGATTGCTCCATTAGCTCTAGGGACGAAGTACTCTTAGGAATAGAGAGGCAGTTATAATCTCTCTTCCTATAAGCTCTTTTGAGAGGGTTGATTTACGCCATTGGTTCCATGGTCTGAATGTCCTCTACAATTTGGACATCTCCATAATAGACTCCCTGATCATTGGCAGCATCATATTCATCTTCTGAAGGAGCGGGATCCGGGATTTGTTTTTCCACAATATTCCAGTATAACTTGCCATACCTAGAGTTTATTTCCATTCCCTTAGGAATTTTCAATTTTTTCTTGCCAGCTTTTGCTAAAAAGTAATGAAAGGCAGAAATAAATGAGATAAAACGTCTTCTCTTTAAAGTTATAAAATAACTAAGAAGATAAATTACTTACCACCTAAGAAAAGTTGATCTTCAAAGTATGCTATATAGTATCAGCACATTGTTGATCACTTGAAAATACATGATCCCACCATGTTTGGAAATCTTGAACAACTTTAGAAACCCATTTCCATGGAGTAATGGACATACGGGTGATATTGAGAGTGTTGCTTCGAAGGGTTCTACCTTCTTCAAAACGACCCCTTGACATCCAAGGATCATTGCGAGTCAAGAAGTAGGGTATGGCTATCATCTGAAGTAATCCAAACTGTCTAGCTACTAGTTGTGGATTATAAACTTCAAAGCCAAAATACTCAGGTTCAGCTGCCCCTAAGTCCCTGCACCTAAGGACACTACTCCAGAAGCTCCCACTGCTTATGGAACCAAAGTGAATGTCTAGGGATTGCATCCATGCAGGCACTGCATAAAGGCGCCAAGGCTCTTCCTTAACATAAGCAGGTTCCTTACCTGGGAATATGTGCCAAGTGCCAAGGTGGCGATAAAATACCAAGAAATGTGAGAAAAATAAGCTAGGATGACATACCACATCTGGAGATATGAGATTAAAGCTAACTTCACCATAACAGCTACAGTCTTCAACCTTTGAAATGAATGAGAGTGGATCAAAAGAAAGTTCTCATCTTTCCCTTTAGCAGCTTCAAAAGTAGGAGATGGTTTAAGTACCAACAAGCTTGAAAAATACGTATGACCCTAGCAAGTCAAGAGCCATAAGGGTCCAAATCCCTTATCGGTTAAGAAAATAAGTGGACAAAAGTTTAGGCCTCCGTCTATAAATATGTATGTAAAAACAACATATATGAAGGTCAGGAAACAACATATGTGAAGGTCAGGAATGAATTTTACTCGTTTATCTATGTTTCGTCCAATATCTCCGACATATAAACCATATCGCTCCAAATGTCCAATAAATGGAAGAAATCAGGCAACCAGGTATGCCCCGGAGATATCTAAGAAGACTTTTTGTTAAAGGAAATACAAAGAGTATAAAGGTCTTTCCAATGGTGAATGGATTATCTTCAAGAGATGTAGTACAATATATATGTATATGCCAAATATGGCAATAATCTTATGGTCCTTGGTGCAGATCCCTATTGGATGTTACAAAATTATCCCATGGGATCATGTCCTAAACAAACTTTCTTAATGGATTTCACATTGGCTAGAAGAAAAAAGGAAGGAATACATGATAGATTATTCTTTTCAACCAAATTTAGGCATCCTAAAGAGAAATTTGTCGATCACCTTAGAATAATGGAAGAAGCTACTTTTAGGATGTTATTAAGATAAATAGGGTATAGCCATTGAGCATATTCCTCTGCTTATAATTTGTGGGTTCTGAGTACATCACCTCACAAATCAGGGGGGAAATTTGTGTTACTACCATTTTTATGTTTAGCTAACATTTATTATGATACATTGCATCAAGCTCCAAAGGGTTTAATGTTTGATAATTTTTTTTTTGCTAGTTAAGTAAAGTATATTGATCACCAAAACAACTATACAAACCACCACAAACCAAGGGAGAGACAAACCAACTAGGTTGGACCCTCTCCCCCAAAGCTTGCCAATAAGCTAATTACAAATCATCATTGAGTTAGCTCTATCTCTTAACCAACTTGTATCTCTATTTGTAATCTTATATGGGATTACACTATAGATTCTATCTATGCAAACTTTCTGAATTCTATGAACATGATGCCTGATGATATCAATTTTACAGTTCCAAACTGCATCATTCCTTGCAAGCCATATGAAATAGATAGCAGCCCCCAGCACTGCTAGTAGGCTTTGCTTCTGGAACCTTGACCTTCTGCTAGTAAGCACTTTCCTACAGCTGCTGTCAATGCTGTCTCCAAATAACTCAAACTGCATCCACTTAGAGATTGACTTGCACACCTCTAGACTGAAAGGGCAGTTAAAGAAAAGATGTAAATGAGTTTCATCCTCAATACCACATAATCTGCATAATGGATCATCTGTAATTCCCATGTTTCTTAATCTCAGGGCTATATTAAGCCTTTCCTTCATAACAAGCCAGCATATAAACCTATGTTTGGGAAGAGATAATCTATTCCAAACAAATTTACTCCAGTTCACCTTTTCATTTTCACCAGTAAGCTTCTTGTAGCACTCTTGAATTGAGAACTTCTGCATATTAGTCAATTGCTGAGCTGTATATATCATTTTCATCTGTTCCTTTACTTCACAAATTCTCTTCCAGTACCAACTACTATCCTGGGTGGGCACATATGACCACCACTCAGCACCCTTGATATAGACTGCATTGATCCATCTTAGCCATAAGCTATCTTTCTTTGCTTCAATTTCCCATACATATCTACCAAGTGCAGCTACATTCCACTGAGTTATCCTTCTCAACCCAAGACCACCTTCACCTTTAGGAGTGCACACATGTTCCCAGCTAACATTTCCAGGCCTATGACTGAAATAGTCTCCACTCCAGAGGAAAGCCCTACAAATGTTATTGATCTCCTGCATAACTCTTTTTGGAATTATCATCAACTGTGCCCAGTATGTATGAAGGCTCATTAATACTGACTTTATAAGCAAAGCTCTTGCCTGATAAGCTAAATTCCTTGAACTCCAGCTTCTTATTCTTGCCGTGATTTTCTCCACAAGCACACCACACTCACCAGCTGAAATTCTTTTAAAACAGATGGGAACACCTAAGTATTTGAATGGAAGTGTGCCATGAGTGAAACCTGACATGTCAAGCACTCTTCTTGTCTCCTCTTGACTCATACCAGCAGTGTAGATTTCAGATTTTTGTTTGTTTACTTCAAACCCTGAGGCTTCTGAAAAGTGCTGAAAACCTTGAAGCAAACTTAGCACTGATGCATAATCACCTTTACTGCACATTATGATATCATCAGCAAAACACAAATGGTTAAGCCTAACACCATAACATCTTGGATGGTACTGAAACATTGTTCTCTCTGCTACTTTCTACATAGTTCTTGAAAAATATTCCATGCAAATGAAAAAAAGCAGGGGTGATATAGGGTCCCCCTGCCTAAGCCCCTTCTTGCCTTTGAAATAGCCCACCAATGAACCATTAATCATCAATGAGTAGCTTGGAGATTTGACACACTCCATAATAAGCCTTATAAAGTCCACTGGAAATCTCAAAGCTCCCATAACATCTTCCAGAAAATTCCAGTCAATGGAATCATATGCCTTCTTCAGATCCATCTTTATAATACAGCTTGACTTTGCAGATTTCCTGCCATATTGTCTCACAATATCTTGGCAGATTAAGATGTTATGAGCTATAAATCTACCTTGTATAAAAGCTCCTTGATTAGGAGCAATTATATCAGGCAATATCATATTCAATCTATTACATAGAAGTTTAGTTATGCATTTATAAAGGACATTACAACATGCAATTGGCCTAAACTCTGTAACACTTTTAGGACATTTCACTTTAGGAATGAGAGCTAAGATTGCATGGTTTAGCTGTTTAAGAAGTTTTTTTGAATTAAAAAAATCTAACACAGCTTCTATGCAATCATTACCAATAATATCCCAGGCATCTTTAAAGAAGTGTGAACCATACCCATCAGGGCCTGGTGATTTGTCACCAGGAATAGAGAAAAGTGCAGCTTTTATCTCTTCTGGAGATACTCTTCTCATCAATGCTCTTCCTTGCTCTTCTGTAACCACAGGACCACCCTGAATCACAGCTTCTTGAACTCTCACCCTACTGGTTCTCTCAGTACCTAACAACTTGATGTAGTACTGCAGGAAAGCATCATTAACCTGCTCCTGAGAGTCAACCCAATTTCCATTACTATCAGTAATACCATACACTGTGTTCTCATCTCCACCCCTCATCCAATCTAATCTGGCTTTTTGTTTCAGAAAAGATTGATGCCTTTCAGCTAACTTCCTGTAATTACAAGCAGCTCTTTTTTCTTCAATTATAAGAGTGTTATCTCTAGGATCTTGATGTAAAGCAGCTTGAATTTCAGTTAGCTCCTTCAAAGCTCTCAGCTCCTGAGCTTGAATCTGGTTAAACCCATCTCAATTCAACTGCTTCAAACTGTCCTTCACCAACTTCATCTTCTTTACAACTCTATACATAGCACAACCTGTAATCTGAGTAGACCAAGCTTCACTTACTCTTATCCCAAAGTCATCAGCAGTACTCCACATATGGAAGTACTTGAAAGGCTTCTTTCCACATCCTATCTGATTGTATACTTTAATCAGCATAGGTGAATGGTCAAAGATTCCTTCTGGCAGGAAATGAGCTTCTGAATTTTGGAACTCCTCCATCCACTTCACATTGCCTAATACTCTATCCAATTTTGAGTATACTCTATCTTGACCTTCTTGCTTATTATTCCAGGTGTAAAAACATCCAGAACTCTTGATATCATCTAGCTGACATTGGTTCAAGCAACATTTAAAAGGGGCAATTTCACTTTCCCTTACTAGACTGCCTATTCTTTCATCTATACTCAGCACACAATTGAAGTCACCAGCAACAATCCATGGCTTATTCTCAACCTTAACCAACCTCAACTCTTTCCATAAGGACTCCCTTTCACTATTAAAAGCATATACAATAGTGCAATAGAATCCTAGCTATTACCTTGAGGACTAATCCAGCAGTGCACCATTTGTGCATTCATCCATTCTATCTGAACTTGGAAACCGAGAGGATTCCAAGCTAATACTATTCTTCCTCCTTTATGATAGGAAGAGTTTGATGTAAAACACCAGCCTGAGAACATGTTACTATACAATCTACCCATATTTTTTGCTTTCACCTTTGTCTCAATGAGACTTATCAATCCAAGGGATCTATTAGCAATAATCTTTTTCACTTCAGATTGCTTTGATAAGCAATTGATCCCCCGGACATTCCACACCATAATGCTATCCATTCTGGTCAGAGGAGTCCCCCCCCCCCTGATGCCTTCTGACTCTCCTTTAGAACAAGCTACTGAGCCCACCATAACTTGTTCCTCCATGACTTCCAAAGGTGAGAATGTGTTCTGCACAGGAATAGGGCTGGCCATACTCCTTCCATTCCTAGCCTTCAGAGTAACAAGTTGGAAGGCTTGATCATCTTCCTTCTGTTGTTCAACCATTGGCTGCACAACCTTCTTCACTCTCCACTCCTTTTGAGGTTCCTTCTTATTGCAATCAATTTCTGAATGTCCTAATTTCCTACAAACAGCACACTCAGTAGGTTTCCATTCATACACAACTCCTAAGACCATCTCCAAGCTTCTCTCATTCACTATAGTGATCTGATCAGGAAGGTCTTGACCAATTTTCATCTCTACTAAAATTCTCGCATATTGAAGCTTCTCTCTCTTAGCTGTTGCACCATCCACTTTCAAAAATTTCCTATAGAGCTTACAATTTTCGTAAGACATTTCTCACTCCAGTATTTGAAGTCCAGCCTGAGCTGAATCCAAACAGGAACACATTCAATATGCTCCTTATTGATATCCATATCCGGAATCCAATTCTTCACAATTACCGGTTTATTATCAAAAAACGGATTCGATTCCTTTAGAACTAGGTCCTTCTTCTCCATTGATGAAAATCTAACAATGTAATTCCAGATTTCACCACAGCGACCTTATCCACTCCATAATTCCTCCATATCCTTCTTATAAATCCTTCCATCACATATGGAGGAGGATTTGCTCCCAAAACATAACAGATAACAGAGGAAGACCAGTAATCAACCTCCGATTGAACATCCTCCATTTCAATTTTGATTCTAGATTCAACATTACTGGAATTAGCATTGAGTTCTGAAGTATTAGATAATACCTCATTATCCGACATCTGAAGAATCGGAATCGGATCAATTTGGCGAGCATTTTCAGTCCTGCTCTGTTTTCCATTTTTCATCTTCTCAGCTGAAGTATGAATCGATGTCAACCACTCCGAGAAAAATCTATGTGTATTCATGCTATTCTGAATATCACGCACATCTTCTTCCTCAAATTGTTGCTCAGATTGAAACTCCATAGCCGTCACTCCAAGAATTTCATCAATTGTTCTTGTTTTCTTAGCTTGCGAATCAGAACTCGGACCTTTTTGTTTTGGATTGCTAGAACTCACTGTCTTCTTTACTTTTGAATTTCTCGCCATTGCAGAGAGAATTCTAGAGTGAGAAACTCTCTAGCTCAAATTATCTATTCTTCAAGTTCTAGGTTACCAGATTTCTATCTCGTCGCAAAAAATTCTTATATTTACGACCAGTTCAATAAAACTGGTCGTAAATGCTCGTTATTTACTAATGTTTGATATTTATGTAAGCGTGAAGGCTCAATCATACAAAGAAGCCCATGATAAATAGTCAACAACTAGTAGCCCATGAAAGAAAGCCTAACATTAAAGGATGGTCAAGAGATGGAAGTCAAGAGATGAAAGTCAAAAGATGCCAAAATATAGACAAGGATGTGACTGGTAGTTAATCTGATTATGGAGCATGTAAGAACGTGGGTAATGAAATGTGATCACTATGTCGCTAGAAGATATCAATTGTGATTTGAATATAAATGATTCAAATCATTTCCCTCCCAAGAACCAAGGAAGTTACACGTAGCTATGCAGTATAAATACAAGAAGGAAGATTAGAACAACAACAAACACAACACAAAACAAACGTACGTGCAATTTACTTTCTTCTCTAGCGTAGCTTTAACCTAGATAAGTCAACCCCCTTCTAGGTTTATAGTTAGTCCTTAGCCTAGAATTAGAGCATGCATTGAGTAGCAAGTTTGTTCAATCTCCAGTTTTAGTCGAAATCCATGGAGGTTTCAGGTTTGTCCTTTAATTGTCCAGCCTGGTTTATCTTTATGTGTGTTATAAAAGAATCTTTTTGGAAGTTTGTGATATATGTGGGAATATTCAGCTTTTATTAATAAATTAATTATTGCATTGATCAACTCATTAAATACCCATCGCCTGAATTTATTAGGCGTTGTATAGTTTAATTATATTAAGCTATAACAAAGTACGTTAGCAAGGTTTTATCTAATTAAAACCGGTAACCCCCAGGGACTAAGACTCTTGTGACATTGAGTATCTAACTATTGGGTGTGCATTGACTTGTTTGCAAAGTTATCCAACTGATTTTGCACCAACAACAGTAAATGTCAAGTCCCTCTTCACCACATCTCTATCTTTTGGCTTCTTCACCACATCTCTATCTTTTGGCTTCACTAACCTTCAGGCAGCCACATACATCAAACGATAACAGTGGCGGATCCACTGGGGGTACAGTGGGTACAGCTGTACCCCCATTTTCAAAAAAAAGTTTGTGGGAAAAAAAAAAGAAAAAAGGAAAAAAAAAAAAGAGAAAGAAACGCGCCCAGCCAAAACTGAAAAGACGCTCGTATTTCTCTCTCTCAGACTCTCACTCACGCGTCCCTTCTTTCTCTCTCCTCTGGTCAGTCTAACGTTTCTTTTTTCTTTTCTCTCTCCTTCTTGGCTTCTTTCTTTTCGCCTGCCGGAGACCCGGACTCCCGTCGCCAGACTCGCCACTTTCACTGTTTCACACTTTGCAGCCCAGAATTATTGTAGACGTTGTCGCCCTTTGCCGGAGGCCCGGAGTTCTTCACTTCTTCTTGTCGCCACGAGCCCACGGCCCACGCCACGAGACGCCACCGCCGCAGGAACTCACTGTAAGTGTAAGTCTGTAACTCCTTACTCCCGTCGCCACTTTCTGTTTTTTTTTTTTTTTTTTATAATTTCTGCTAATTTATAAAGGATAGGTTATTAGGTTACTTGAATTGAACTTAGAGATTTAAATGTTGAATTGAAATTAGAGATTACTAATTACTTCATTACTTGAATAGTTGAATTGAAATTACTTGAATTGAAATTAGAGATTACTTCATTACTTGAATTGAAATTGAGATTACTTGAATTGAAAGTAGGATTGTAAAATGAAATAGAGGTTGTGAATTGAAATTAGTTGAATTTGGAATTAAATGTTGTGAAATGTAATTTGAAAACAAGAAACTTTGGTATTAATATAATAATATGTTTACTTATACTAGATTGGAAGATGAAAACAAAAGTTTAGAATCTTTTTGGAAGAGAAGTGGAGGAAAATCACAAAAGTCTTCAACTTCATCTTCTCCAACATCAAAGGAGCCTCTAATTGAAGAATGTAATCATGAGGTTCCAATAATTGATATTGGCATTGTATTTTGATTTGAATTTTTAGTCGTAAAGTATTGTATTTTGTTTTATTTGAATTTTTCTCATCCGTACCCCCATCCCGTAATTCCTGGATACGCCACTGAACGATAACTAAGACCAAATAAATAAAAACATTGAAAGCTAGATGAGGTGCAAATAAGCTAGCTAGCATCATACATTCATATCCCAGTACAGATAAGAATGCATACTCTCTTTTGCTAGCTTTGTGTTATAAGGTGGAATTATTAGCTAAGTTTTGATGGCCCACCCATCTGATTGAAAGGCCAAAAATTCCCCATAATCCACTCTTTACCAAATCATGACCCTTAATTCAAGTGAGATGGGACCATTAGGGGATGGTACTGTTTTATAAAATAGGCACTCAAGAAGTTGCTGAGGCCTCTCATTCAAGTGGTTTATCACATACACAAAGGAACTTAAAGGAGGAAGGAGAGTAACAAATAAAGAAAATGGCTTCCTCAATGCTCTCCAACGCCGCTGTCGCCACTGCTGCCGTCAGCCGTAACACCGGTGCTCAGGCTAGCATGGTGGCTCCCTTCACTGGGTTGAAGTCTATTGCAGCATTTCCAGTTACCAAGTCTAGCAATGACCTCTCCTCCCTCCCTAGCAATGGTGGAAGAGTCCAATGCATGCAGGTAATAATGTTGAATCAAAATCTATTGCAATTTCTAATATTCTATACCATTTGTGAGCCATTTTGCTTCTATCAAGTATGTATTCTTAAGTTCGAATTTGAACTAAAATATACTTTCTCCGTCCAAAAATATAGTTGCTATTTGTTTTTGTACATTCTCCAAGACATACCGTTGACTTATTATATCTTCTATTTCGTATTAGAAAAAAATACAAAAAATTGATATTATGAATGTACATAGTAAGATGAATCTAACAAGACCTCACATGACTATGTTTTCTTGTATATATTAATGAGAATATTTGGTCAATAATTTTAAAGTTTGATTCCCAAAATATAAACAGAAACTATATTTTGGAACGGAATGAGTACTTTTCCTATCTGAAATAAATGAAAAACTTATCTCTTTTATGTGAGAACTTTTTAAAAGAAGTATTTCACTTATTTTAAAACCTAGAAGCACTACATCTATATTCCCAAGTTCTGCCCACATCCATCTTACATGATATCTAGTATACATCTTTGATCATTAATATCTTATATATATTGCATACTCCCTCTGTTCTAATTTATAGTGCTTGTTTTCCAATTTGCACGTGAATTAAGAAAAATATCATTTCTATAAGTATTTGTAGTACTGGCATTAGAAAGATAAGAATTTGCATTTGAAACTACAAATATTAAAAAGTGGCTACAACTTTACATGTAAAAATGAGGACAATTATTGAATGTAAGTTGTGTGACTACGACTTTTCATGTAAAAATAAGAACAAAAGAGGAGTAAAAGTTATTTGATTAGGGAATTTATAGAATAAAGTATCATTTTAAAAACAAAACATGAAAGACAAGAACATTTTATGACACCCAAAATGAAATTCAAATACTATAAATTAAGACGGAGGGAGTATAATTAATAAAAATTTAATATCCTAAAAATACACATAAAAAAGAGTTTAATATATCTCTCGCGTGAATAGTAAATTATTAGAATTTATGAAAATGGAGAAAATATGAAGAAATATAAAAATAAGTGGCATAGAGTATGCAAAATTTGTGGTACAGAAGATATTATTTTGGTAAGGTAAATTCCATTGTTTCGTATTAATGATAATAGTTGCATTTTCATGATCTCTACTTATTATACATCATTATTAACCACAAAAATATGATTCTTCAGTTTGTTTACTAATTGTAATGATTTGATTTTCAAGACTATTAATGCATAACTTCAATCATTATTATACATCCTTAATTATCTATTAGATGAAAATCAATATTTTGTGGATATGCAGTGAGATACATCCTAGCATCTTGCATGCTAAAACTTATATTCCCTCCGTCTCTTAATATATATAGTGCTTGTTTCTCTCTCTTTGAGGTCAAACTTTAAAATTTTTGACCATATATTCTCATTCAAATATACAAAAAAACACAATCATGCAGGATCTTGTTAGGTTCGCCTCAATATTTTGTGTCATTATATCAATTTTTTATATTTTTTATTAATACGGAATTGAATATATTGAAGGTCAAAGATCTACCTTGAAAATCATGCAAAAACAAACCAACACTATATTATGGGACGGATGGAGTAATATACATGCTTCCTCCATTTTTCATAATTGATACACTTTAACTTATAAACTATTTATACATTTTACTTTGACCCTATTTTGCACTAATATATATATATATATATATATATATATATATATATATATATATATATATATATATATATATATATATATATATATATATATATATATATATATATATATATATATATATATATATATTGCCTCAATAAATATTTTCATAATATCACATTTTATAATTTTTAAAAATACATAATTAAAGATATTAATTGTCAAAGTTGTGTGTTGACAAATGTGAAAGTCAAAGTGTGTCACTTATATATTAAAAATGGATTGAAGAAAGAATGGACAAAAGTCAAAACAACACATTAGTAAAATACAGGAATATTACGTAATAATGTGTATGAAAAAAATATATAAAATAGTGATGTTTGGAGAATGTAGTGGAAAATTTTGAATAAGATTCCGCATAATAATTTATTGATATTATTCATTCCCTAATGAGTCGCAACAAATATGTATGAATGTTCATAGGTATGGCCACCTCTTGGCAAGAAGAAGTTCGAGACCTTATCTTACCTCCCACCTCTCACCACGGAGGCATTATTGGGTGAAGTTCAATACCTTCTCAACAAGGGATGGATTCCTTGCTTAGAATTTGAAGTCAAAGTAAGTTTATTTTCTTTATTAGGAGTACTTGTTAATCAACAGTGATCATATAGTATTTACATATAACTTATATATTATCATTTTTATATTTTATAGGACGGATTTGTGTACCGTGAACACAACAATTCTCCAGGGTACTACGATGGTCGCTACTGGACCATGTGGAAATTGCCCATGTTTGGGTGCACTGACCCAGCTCAAGTGGTAAACGAGCTTGAGGAGGTCAAGAAGGCTTACCCTCAAGCTTTCGTTCGTATCATTGGATTCGACAAAAATCGTCAAGTGCAATGCATCAGTTTCATTGCCTACAAGCCTGAAGGCTACTAAGTACCATATTTGATTCTTTTTTGTAATCTTGTTAATTCGTTGAATTTCATTATGTACTTTGAAAGATTTGTTCCTTGAATTATATCCAAGGAAAAACACATTTGTGAAGGGCTCTGCTTAATTGTTGAGTTTTATCATTGTGGAAAAATTAGCAAATTTTCTCTGAGTTTCATTGCTAATTAAATTGTCACTAAATTTAGATTAGCGACCGCCTACAATCTATATACCGATAAAATATAAATGGTCGGCATCAATTTTAATTTATATACTCCACGTGTTTTTAAATAGATGCTCCATTTTGACTTAGCTTGCACACTAATTAATGTACAATTTAACCGTTAATATCTCTAATTATTAATTAGTAAAAGATTATTGATATTTTGAAAATATACATCAAGACAAAATCAATAGCTTTTATGCTAACATTACTTTTTATACATTTGTTGAAAAATATGGTCAATATAAAGCATGTGGATAGAGCAAAACTCTAAAGTGAGCAACTAAATTCCATCCTGTATTTTGCTCATTATGCCATAAATACAAATAGAGCCCTACCCTTTTGTATTAACCCCATTTCCCCCTTTTAAGGGTGCTAATTGAGTTGAGTAGCTCTCGAACAACTCAAACATGACACGGTTAACGCTCGGTTAAAAATTGGCTTGAGTTGGCTCTACTTGAACCCAACTCAACTCGACTTGAAAACTTAATAAGCGCATATTGAGCAACACCAAACTCGAATCAATATGTTTGTGAGTAGCTCAATAATATTTATATTTATAATTTTTATAAAATATTAATATTATTTTTTAAACTAAAAGACAGATTTCTTGCGTTTTAAAATTTTATAATAACAAAATTAGGTAAATCAAATACCTAACTTGTGGGACATTTCTCATATTGAACTTCAAAGGTAGAAAGTCTTCTTTTTTGTTGTCCACAACAAAACCAAAATATCAACTCTTTCATAACGTTGTTGAAATTTTGATGACTGAGTTTGTTGTATTATAAGAGACCGCATACTTTTAAATTAAAATTAGACAATGTTAAGCTCAATATTAAAAAGAGAATTAGCCCAATAGTGATTAAGTTAATTTCTTTCGGTGACTATCTAGTTTAATACATTTAGTGACTAAGTCTACTTTTATGGTAGAATTAGACGGTCTCTTTTAATAATTTTTGTTGATAACTTTGCTTCAATAATGAGGAAAACCATTTTTTCTCCCTTCTATAGCAGGAAGAAAGAAACTTGACTTCTTTTACTTCTTTGTAATATTATATTGAAACTAAATAAGATCAAAAAAAAAAAAATTATTTAGTTTATTTCATTTTATATATAGAGGGTTTCCAACATTAGTTATATTTCCCTGTCAGTAAAAAAATCTCTATTATATAAGTAAAGAAGAGAAGACTTGATCCACCCTCTTTTACAACTATATCCTCAACTAAAAAAACAATTACAACTTCTTCAATTTTTGGTGTTTTTTTAAAAAATAAAAAATTAAATAACTGCAATTACAAATTCTCCAATTTTCGTTTTTTTTTTACAAAAAGAATAAATATAATACCTAAACGCAGTTTTCTTTCATTTCACCAACTTTCTAAAAACTAAAAATTGAATTTCTATTTGCTTTCACATACATCAAATGCATATAGGGCTAGTATAATAAGATGGTATCTAGATAATTTGATTAATTATCTAATAATTTTTTAATGTTAAACAAGAAATATATGACTCCTACTTAAAATCGTCCGTATTTTTTTAAAAAAAATCCTAAAGTAACCCTATATACTCACTCATTCTCTCTCTCCTCCTCTAACTCTCATTCTCACTTTCTCTCACCTCACCCCGACCATCACGGACAACCACCACCACCGAAACTGCCTCCACACCGAAACCACCACACCGGAATCACCACCAACACCGAAACCACCGCGAAACATTTTTCCGTTTCCTACACCGAGGAAACGAAATGAATTTTTTCATGGAGGAAATGAAGATGTGTTTCATTTCGTTTCCTCGATGTAGGAAACGAAAAAAAAATTTCTCGATGGTGGTGGTTCCGGTGTGGTGGTTATTTCGGTGGTGGTGGTTTCGGTGTGGTCATGATTTCAATGGTGGTGGTTCTGGTGTGGTAGTGGTTTCGATTGTGGTGGTTCCGGTGGTGGTGGTTGAAGTGAGGTGAGAGTAAGTGAGAATGAGAGTGAGAGTGAGAGGAAAGGAAAGAGAGAGAGTGAGTATATATATAGGGGTAGTTTAGGAAAATTTTGAAAAAAAATATAAGCAATTTTTAGTAAATACGGACGGTAAATAGCAAAATTGATATTTTATTCTCCTTTTGTTACCTTTTTCGAAAGGTGAGACCTAAAGTATTTGTCATTCAAATTTCGTAGAATTAAAAAACTTTATCAACCAAGCAAAGAGGAAAGATCAACTAATTCTTCACAGAATACAATCTAATCTGCACTTTTGGAAATGCAAAATTGGACAGATAGTCGCACAAAAAAATTGTATAAATTGCAAACTCTAAAACTTTTGATATTCTTATAATCATCTCCATAGTAAATGGTTGGAGATGATCACGTATCTGCAATCATAATTTAAGTAGCATTTTGGTTGGTTTGATCAGAAGCTTGTTTCTTTGGACAGTCGGATAATATATGACCTCGTTCACCACATTCATAGCAAGTCCTCCTCCTATGCTTTGCCAAGCTAACTACAGTACTAATCTCTTGAGGTTGCACCACTGGTGGCGTTGACGCAGATGCCGCAGACAAGGTAGATGCCGCAGACAAGGTAGCTGCAGCAGACGAGGCAGATACCGGAATTCTTAGAGGTCCTTTTGGAGGGACTGCACGACTTATTTTCACAGGCCTCCCACAGACTACCTCCTGATCTAGCTTCAATGCCTTCATAAGAGAATCATTGTCGGAGAAGTCCACATGAGCATAACATTTGAATTCCTTAGTCTCTTTATCCTCACCAAATCGGATGGACAATATACTACACTCCGAGAAGAGATTTCGCAAGTCATCTTCTGTGATATCCCATGATAAGTTTCCAGTATATATTCTGTTGTAGCCCTCTATGACTGCTGGAGAAAAGTGTGGTGACTTGGCAGTGCGAGTTCTCTTGTAGGGTTGAATTTTCAGGTATAGGCCATCCCTGAGATGAGAGCAAAATGACTTGAGAGTATGCATAACGTGAAAAAGTTTTTCTAGCTAAGGAATTTAATAGAAGGGAGTAATGGAGCATATTCAAATTAACATACATGTCGGACCCATCAAGTGCCAAAGCTTTCTTAGCAGCCTCTTCTGTCTGCAAGGAAGTGAAAGAACAATTGGAACTTATAAAGATAATGCAATCAGTGATAAGAGGGGGGCGGGTCAACTTGCAGTGAAAGATAGCGATTGATTCAAGATCTAACATAATATCCAGAAAAAGTGAAATTGAGGAACAGGGAATTTTCTAATCTAGATGATTGAGGTCACATTTGTCTAACCATGTAAGCTCAACTTTGGAGTTTGGACTGTTTAACTTAGAGATGTACGACGGCTAAATCTGCCATAAATGGGGTTATGCTATGTTGTTGGATGCTATTGGGTATTGAAGACAGATTATTATAATCAGGCAATCAAAGCAATTAAGATTGAAATTTGATATTAGATATCAAAGCCTTGAGAGCCAAAAAAAAAAATCGCTAGATAAGGAGCTGAGTCGACACTCATCACAGAGCAGCATGAACTGGCCTCATGCATGCAAATCTGCAGAAGTAAGAGTAGTCGAATCATCCAGCAGCCAAGACACTGAAAGTACTGTTTCCTCTTCCAGATTTATAGTCTTTAATTGCCTTGAATAATTAAATGTGCTGTAGCAGTTTTCTCTCTTCATCTAAGCAAGCTCTACAAATGGAGTTGTGCTTAAGTTGTACAGAGGCAGGTTTGAATGAAAATGAATTACTGAGATAAGAGTTTCTCTCTGACATGATGTCTCTAGGGTCGAAGCTTGAGTGGGGAGGAGAATGGGTTGTGTATCCTTGATAAGTCATATCAAAGGTGTGGATAAGTCCCAATCCGACAAAGCTTAGAAGTCCCTACATCTTAGCTGCATCAACTCTAAGCGGTTCCTAGTAGGTCATAACCAATTCTCAGCATGTTATATTCTAGGTCAACCTTTTTTTCTTCAGTGCCTTCATTTTTTTAATTCCTCATTTAGCCTCTTCCTCAAGCATTAGAGTTTCTAGTCTTCGGTTAAAGTAAGGGATTCCTAAACTTATCTTAACCTTTCTAAACTATTCTAAAGTTTTCTGAATTATTCAGAAGTTCTCTTGATTTTCAGGAAAATCAACTATAGTAAAATAATTATTAAAGCTTCTTGTCTTTCCCATCTCCCCACCCTCTCAGCTCCTTCTTTCTAACCCCTTTCCACCACCAAAAAGCAGCTCTCCTACCCACTGTACCTCCACTTTCTGACGACCCAATCACGGCCTGGCAACAACTAACACAACTCACATTTTTCTTAAATCTTCATGCTCAATATATCTAAGAATTGACCTAAAACCAAGAAAATTGTTTGCCTCCAAACCATTATCCAAGGATAAAGAGGGCTCAAAAATCTGCAGTTTCGAGTATATATGCACATGAGATGAAACTAAATAAATTTCGTCTTTTTTATTGTTTGATTCCTACTTGAATTTATCAGTTTCCAACTTTTTGGAGGGCTGGAACCGAAGTCAATGAAAATTCAATTCACCCATAAACAAGTCCATTAGGCTGCTTAGGGCTTAGCTCGTTATTTCAGTAACTCATTTTCTAAACTAATGGGAGTTAATGGTGAATGGCTGAATTCATCAAATGGAGTAGGTGATGGTTCATAAAGGAGAGGGAGGTGGACTGCGGGCCTTGCTGGGTAAAGGCAAGAGGAAAATTAGGTGGCGGCAGCAGGTTAGGTTGGTTAGGTTGGTTAGGCAGAGTTGGTGGCAGGTCTGTAGTCCCATATTAGTTTGAACAGTTTCTTTTTATGTTCGTTCCATATTAGTTTGAAAACTTCCATTTTCGGTATGGTACCGCTATTAGTATATTATTTTTTTTATACTCTTTTGGCCCACACTCTACCTTTATCAATAAAAAGTTACCCAACTTTCTCTCTCCTCCAATAGCAATTATCCCACCAACTACTATCACATCTACTTTTTCAATAAAATAACATGTGATAACCACACAAGTTATCACCTTAAACTACGTATCCCAACAAGTGTTCACATCTTTCTTGGAGGAGGAAATAAATTTGACATAATGCCTTAACCAACATTCGTCTTTAAGAGGGCATATTTGCAAGGCACAAGGCAAAAGCAAGCAACCCCAATGTAGATGCTGATTTGATAATATCTTTAAGGACAACAATCAAAAAATGGGGTTTGATGACAAGTTAACACTCAGAAGATATTGAAGTTTCAGGCTGAATAAGAATGTCACCAATGACTCGAAATCAGTAAAAAGATGAAAGAAGGCTTGAATCTCACTAAGAAATTTGGTAAACACAAAGTATTCAATTCACCTAAACTTGATAATAAAGAACACATTGCAGCCCTACAAAAATGGTAGCTTGGCTCATGTGAAACCAAGTCCTAAGTAAGTAGGAGTATGCAGATCTTATTTTACTTCATTCTAAACCAAACAAAAAAAATAACATCTGCAAATCCCATGGTATGAAGGAAACAAAAAACTTATGCTAACCGGTAGTCCACCCCACAAACGGAAAGAAACTACTTCCTTCGTTTTTTTTACTTGCAACACTTTTTTTCTCATCAACTCCAATGCAAAATTTGGGTAGGAGAGAGATAGAGAGGAAAAAGAGAGGGCCCAATGTGATTGGAGAGAGATAGATAGAAAGGAAAAGCAAAAGTAGAAAGTGTTGCAAGTAAGTAATTATTTCCCTTTTAGGAAAGTGTTGCAAGTAAAAAAAACGGAGAAAGTACAGTATATCAGTCCCATTATTGCATGAACAAAATAGTCAAAAAGATGTAACAGAGGTAATGCCACTTGCCATCGGCGTGCCAAGTGAACAGCAAGATAGCCCATAAACATACAACTTTTTGCTCATGGCTTAGAGGTAGTGCCACTTACCCTATGCAGAACCTTCCAGAAACCAACCTGAATTTCATACACATTCCTTTGCTTTCACTTACCAGATTTTTAATACTTCCTCCGTAACAAAAAAATTGCAACATTTCCTCTCAAGGGACTCCTATGGAGTTTTTCTTAATGGAGTATTAGGGGTTTGGTTAGAGTACATGGTAAGATTAGGCTTGTGAGGACAGAGAAAGTGGATCAAAATTGACCACATACCAACCACCATGGCCACCACCGGACAACCTTCACCGGTCACCACAACCACCACCGCCACCACAACCACCGCAACACCACCTTCATCACCACCACCTTATTTCTACCCAAATTGACCTCCAAATCAACCCAAATCGCCACCCGCTTACCTTTCCCAACCACCTGCGATGGTTTTGTCGGCGCGAACGAGGGAACCTTTCCCCACCACCCTGCCACGAGCGCCTAGAAAATTCGAACAACAAACCCAGAAAATCGAACGAAATCGGACGAAATCAAACCTAGATAATTCGAAAGCCAAACCACGAAATCGCGTTCGATTTGGTGGTATGATTGTGGTGGTGGAAGTAGGTGCTTGTGGCGATCAATTTGGTACTTGTGGCGGTCGATTTGGCGGTTGGCGGTTGGCGGTGAGATCGGCAGTTGGTGGTGAGGTAGGCGTTGGGTGATGAGGTAGGCAGTGGGTGGTTGGTGATTGGTGGCAGCTTGGCAGGTGGTGGTTGGTGAGGTCAGCGGTGGAGGAAGGTTGATGATGTTAAATCATGGTGAAATAATTAGCGTTAATGTTTTTTAAGTTTAGTTGTTAATGATCTTTAAATCTTCATAATTGGGGGCGTTTTGGCAATTTCATACTAAAAAACTTACCTAAAATTGTAAGAAATGAAATTGTTGCAGTTTTTGTGTTACACCCGAAAATGGCAAATGTTGCGTTGTTTTGTTACGGAGGAAGTAATATGTTTTGAGTTTGAGGAAAGTCATGGTAGAAGAACAACGATAAAGGTTCTCCCTCCGTTTGAGATTTACAAATTTTAACCCGCTACATTTGACTTCGTCTCTTATTCTTCAACAATTTCGTAGTATAAACCTTGAGGTTATAATTACTCTACCTCCTCCACTTCAACAAAACTTTAAAGGCAAATCCCTTCAAAACTTTCCTTCCTCCTCTTTTACCCCATCATCCATCACCCTTCAATCATGGATCTTGTCTTCCAAAAAATCTTAGTCACCATACTTCCTATACTTCATGAAATATATGTAATCTAGATTGACACAGGAATAGTTATGCCCATGTCCATGTAATTTTAAAACAAGTAGCATCTTCCTCCATACTAAGCCCAAGTAGCATCTTCCTCCACACTAAGCCTTTCTTTGGTTGGACGCATGGTATCAAAACAAGGTCTCGTCATATCGTTTGAGAAGGCTTTCAAATCTACCGAACCGATACATTCCGCATCGTAAAGGTGTAAAAAAACGCATTTTAGGTGGGTCCAAGGGATATCTCATGGTCTGAGCTGATGTACAACAATCGTAACACATGGTGTCAAAACAAGGCCGCATCGTATCGCATCACACGTTCAAAACATGGCGATGCTAGGGGACTTGCTCTTAGAAGACGTGGGGTTTCTCTAATGACAGCGCATGAAAATAAGCAAGGAAACTAAGTAAAGACAGAGTGACGGCGTCCGAAATGAACAAACAACGTACCTGAAGCCATATAAGGGGAGGAGGCGTGTGCATATACAAAAGATGGAGAAGTCTTGGGGTATATAATTGTTGCCACTTCTCCAAGCGGTTGAGCAAGTGTCATCAATTAGGGGCAGCTGTTGGGCCGTAGAACTTACATGTTGGCGGCAAATATAAAATTTGAAGTGGAGAGACAAGAAAAAGTGGTTATCATATGAACATACGGTTTACATCAGGTCCCACTATGCTAACTGATTGAGAAAATAGCAGGGAGGCAGTTACAAGAAGGGCGTGACATATCCTACATCCAAGGAAGACAAGTCAATCGGAATAATTAATATATTTAGATTATAAATAGGTAAATGTTGTAACCTAATGAGGAGTCACTAGCAACCATTAACTCTGAATATTCTCTAATTAATACTCTCTCTCTCTAGCTGTCGTTAACCCTCAGTAATCCATAGCAAACACACTCACTATCTCCATTAATACTTTACAAAGCTATTTTGTAAATTGTACTCAAACGCCTTCATCGACTACGACATCTCCATAGTTAATTGGTGATCAAGAGTATCACCTGCATTTTTTTCCCATTCCTTGGGTTTTCCGCATCAACAATTGTTTGCATTCTTAAATCGTTTATTTATATTCTTATTATTCGTTGTTTATTTCATATCAAATTAGTATATTGTTCTTGTTGTTGGCTCCCAATACTTTTGCGTACTTGGTACAAAATCGGCAGAAACAAATATCATTTCAATTGTAACGAGAATAGGTGATCACGAGCAGAATACACGATCAAACTAAAATGATCATTAAAAAAATCGAAATAAAAAAAAATGTACCTTGAAGCTGATAAAAGCAATTCCCCTGAATTTTCCACTCTCTGGGAACTTCATACAATCAATCTCAGTTATGGCACCACAATGATCAAAGTAATTCCATATATCGTCCTCAGTTGAACTGTAAGGCATCCCTCCAACATAAACTTTCTTACTATCATCCTCATTCTCTTGACTGTAAAACATAATAACCAAAACAGCAACTATATAAGGCACTCTACAGCTCCCTCTACAACTAATAATTCACATCAAAACCATTCAAATTTGTCCAAATTCATAAAAACAACATCAACAAACAAAATTAAATACAAAACCTTATAAGTGCACAATATACCAAACACTGACCAAATGGGTATGTTACTATGTTTACTATCAACAATACCTAGTTTCAGCAACAATTTGGTCCGAAACGCCGCCATTTTCAACCTCGAATTGCTTCTCAATCTTCGCTTTCTTCTTCTTCTTCTTTTTATTCTTCTTCTTCACAGCTTCCTTTTCTTTCTTCTTCAAATCACTACTTTCTTTCACACCCAACTTCACATCACCCCCACTTTTCTTTTCCTTCTTCTTCTCCTTCTTTTTTTTCACCTTTTGAATCTGACCACCATTTTCACCCACCTCTACCTCTAACTTTCCCCCATCTTCAACACCCATTTTCTCTCTCCTCCTCTTCTTCCCTCTAGAATTACCCTCAACATGGGTATCCTTGTTTTCGCCACTATTTCGCAAAGAAGTGAAATTTTCCCTGCGTTTCTCTCTCTTTGATAAGTTGGGTTTCTGGGTTGCTGAGTTCAGAAGTTGTTTCAGAGATTCAGGGGTTTCTGGTTTTTTCGGATTGTTAGAATCTGGGTCTTTGGAGACAGAGATTTCTGCAAATTTAGCTCGTAGTTGCTGCTTCAATTTCTTGTTTGATAGCACCATTTTTATGTTTTTTCAAGGGGTATTTCTAAGGCTTCTGCTACCTTAAGGCTTAAACCCCAAACTCCTGAACAAAACTGAAAACCCTTTTACCTTGTGAAGGCGAAAAATGAATTTCGACGTTCAAACTAAAACGCACTACGGTTAGTACGGTACTCCGCCAAAACGGGTTATTGGCAATTTGGCATTGCTTTCGGATTCAATAGGTAATGGACGCATATCCGAATAACTAACGGGCGTGAGCCGTGAAGTAGACTTGTTCGGGGACTAACATGGAAAATATGACTTAAATGGACTAATGGGTTGGATTGTCTCACCCACTTTTTTCATATAATACTAGTGGACTATGCCCGTGCATACTGTACGGGTTCGTTATGGGCGGTGTTATTTGTAATCATAATGTTGTAAGTGTTTGAAAATAGAAAATAGAAAATATTGGGAAGTAGAGTTATGGGTAGACAAGCATACAGAAGTTTTAATATATACATGCCAAAATATCTTAGCAAGATAACATTATTTCGCTAACGTTTGCATCTTCAAAGCTAGCTCCACTTGCATTTATTTGTCCATAGTATATATGAATATGAAACTATGAAGTCATCTAAGTATTAAGATGTTACAAAAACTCTGAAATTTTCAAGTATTCAGAGATGTACTGGTTATATACTTTGTTATCTCTTTCAAGTCTTCTTGCTGAAACTTGCATCATCAAAGTTGGCTCCACCTACATTTATTTGTCCATACTATATACGCGCATAAAACTATGAAGCCAAGTGTTAAGATGTTACAAAAGCTCTGAAATTTTCAAGTATTCAGAGATGTACTGATTATCTACATTGCTATGTCTTTGAAACTTCAACAAGTTGCTTCCTTGATGTCAGAGACTGACACAACATTGAACTTCAGTTCTGAGGGTTCACGTCTGTTGCATTTTACGAGAAATATGTATTGTTTTTTGTCCACTAGTATGTCATAAGAGGAGATATCAAAATCTGCATCTTGTAAGTGGAAGAATATGGTAAGTTGGTTCAGTGGTGGAATTATGTTTGGAATAACAAAGCTCAAAGGCGAAACTAACTTATCATGCATTCTTATATGAACTATATTTTCTGTAACTAAAAAGGTAGAAACAAACAAGAAGTATGTTTTGACATGGGAAATAATTAAAGAGGTCATACCTCATCTTGTTTTTTCATCAAGGAGATTGGGTTAAGCATGAAAACTTTTTCAGCATATTTTCCGTAAATTGTGGCCGTCAATGTTCCAGAAGTATCCTCGAATTCAATTTGAAAGTAATACCTGTTATGTTTATGTGAAATATGTATAGAATTATTTTTTTTGCAAGTGTATTCTATGGATTTTTTTTCTTGTAAATTAAGAATACATGGGTTCTGCAATACTGGTTTTTCCACAGTAAACACATGGATAGCTTGTCAAATATTCAGCATCTTTGCCTTTGCGGCAATTGTTGCAGCTCAAGTACCAGAGTTTTTGATTTGCACTTTTAATGAGGGGAATGCTGAGATTTTGAATGTTGCACCCTGAGAACAAAGAAATGTAGTTCTTTAGTTATTATTATTTTTCTAGGGGAGTTTTGGGTATATAAGGAGTGTACAATATATGGAGACTTGGGGATGCTGCTAATCTGTGAAATCTCCATTGTTTTGCCATGAAATTTTTTGTCTGATTTTATTTCCTTCAACATTTCTTCATTTTGCACGACCCTAAGAAGGATAAGTAATAGATAATTGCGTTAATGTTGTCATAAGATTGGTGAGTTTGTATTTTCAAAAAAAAATAGGAAGTTGTATTTTACCATGTACGGAGAGTAGTTGCTTCAATAACATCTGGGTTTATAAGAAATGATGGTAAGGACTTTGTTAAAAGAGACAGATCTTTGGTTGAGTACAAAAGGAGGAAGAAATATTTGTTAATTAATATAATATAGATCCTTAACTGAGTAAAGATGATAATATATTAGTCATACCATTGTATGATACGACTTTCAATCGCATGGCAAGGATAATTGTCCACTTGTGCATTTAATTTGCGATAGCTGCACCTTCATTATCTTTAAACGGCTCCCACATGGTCAACATGATTGGTTTTTCCCTGTTATAATAGTGTCACATATAGTAGTGTATGCATTAAGTGGGGAAATATGCATGCATTTTAAGGATATTTGAAGATATAAAGAAAGGAGCTTACTTGTGGTTTATGAGGACAAACTCGTGTACTGTTGATGGTCCATTGTTGGTGTTGATGGTTTTTGTTTTAAGTATGTCCAACACCACACCCAAAATATATGAAATTTTACCAATTATTTAAGCAAGGATAATACGTTCATAATTGGGATAGGAGAAAAGTAAAAGTATAACTTACCAACTTGAGAAAGGGAATCAACATATTTGGAAAGATCGCCAAAGGGAACCAGATTGAAAGAAGGTGTTATTTTTTAGGATTCCTCGTCTTCGGTAAGCTCAATAATAGGGGTTTTTGCATTTATTATCCATTGATTAACATGAGGCATAATATGGTGTTTATGTTCAATGGGTTTCATAATTGCATTTGAGATTTGCTACCTATGTAGAAGTTTAAGAGTGTTCGTAAACAACTCGACATCAGCACCAAAATCACAACTTGAACTCTTGTACCCTTGAAAATGAAAGAAAAAACTATGTTGGATAAAACATGCATATTCAAGTATTATATTTATAAATTGTGTTGTTCTTACCTCTTTATCTGCAAAAACAAGTCTTTGGAAATGTTTTGATGTGTTTGTTGAGTAATGTGGGTAAGGCTTTTCTACTACTTACAGCTTTGTTGCCCAATGCTTCTTTGTATGAGGAGTTACCTCTTTTATAGGTAGATATTGCATCGGCATCTTAATAGTCTGCATGGAAATAGAAAGTATTAGGAGTGTAATAGTTATTGCAACTATTTATGTATGAATTAGAGAAGGGAACTAACTTTTTGAAATCATCAAGTGCATAAACTTATCTAGAAAATCAAACGGAAAGGAGGATCGAACATAAAATTGATGTTTAATATTTGTATAGGTACATAAAAAGATAATCTAGTTTACTAAGAAATATTATTGTTCAAATATTATTGGTTGTACCACATACATAGAACACTTGTTAATTTTTTGCACTTTCAGTTAGTATTTCCTTGTAGACAACATTTTTTGTGTAATAGTCAGTTGTTTCAGTTGAATGTGGTTTAATTAGAATTTTAACGGCTTTTGCAGTCTTAGCTCTTGATAATGATACGTATAGTTGTCCATGTGAAAAAACTGGTTGGGGTAAATATATCCCGACTTTTTCAGGAGTTTGACCTTGAGCTTTATTAATAGATATAGCAAAACACAAGCGTATTGGGAACTGTGTTCTTCTAAAGGGTATGGGAAACTTATCACTTTTGGAAGGTTGTAAAGGAATCCTTGGCATGCAAACTCTTGTACCACGGTGATACCCAACATCAATTTCAGCATCAATTACATTTTTATCTAAGCGACGACATAATTAAACGCGTGTCGTTGCAAAGACCTTTTGAGGGGTCTATGTTTCTTAGCAAGTTTACAAGACAATTAGGTTTTAATACAAAGGTGTGAGGAGGTAGAGCATTTAATGTCAAACTATTTAAAAAGTCTTCATGATGTTCTTGTGCTATTGGATCAATAGTTTTATCGAAGCTATGATATATTATAGCATTTCCTGGAAATTTCTCTATGAGAATCTCATTAATATCATCTACAGATTGATTTTTAGGAGTTAGAATGGTATGATTTGTAATAACATTTTGATCTATTGTAGCCATGTTTATATCTGGGAAAACACTCTTTATTAGCGTATTTAGAGAAGTTGTTGCGTCAATATACGGAACAATCATTGAAGATGGGAGTTTGACCATGTCATTTATTGGTTGTGGTTCGGTTCTATTTCATATTCTTAAAAGGAATTCACAAAATTGAGGATCGGATTTTGCATGCATATTTTAACCTAATTTGATCTTTTGTAATGTGGGCCAAATTTTAGATCTTACTAAACTTGCATCAATTTGTTCTTCTTTTCTTTTTTTTTGGAACGATGGGTAAAACTTGCCGGAAATCACCACCAAATACAATAATTTTACCACCCAAAGTAGATCAGTTTCCATGATATATTTTAGCATTTTATCAACTACTTCAATAGTTTGCCTTTTGGCCATAGAAGCCTTAGCCCATATAATTAATTTCGCAGCCCTGAGAAGCTTTGTGGTATTGCTTTGTTTGCTTATATCACAAGTTGTGTTATCGATGTCAAGTGGCAATTTAAATCGCGAATGACAAGTTCTTGCCACAGGCATATTTGATGCAGCAATTCCAGATGTTGCTGATGCTAAAGTTATAAAATGTTGTAATCGTAAAGTAGCTAATATGGCAATATATAGATAAGTTTTTCTTGTTCCTCCCAGGCCATCGATAAAGAAGGCTTCATGTTGGTTCGATAGTACTTTTGTCATTATGGTGTCATATGCATATCTTTGTTCTTTATTCAGTTTGGACACCAAAAGCAGATCTTCTTCAGACACTATGATATTTGTTTAATCTTCTAATTCGTTACTTGTTTTCAGATTTTCTTTTAAATTGGTAGCTCCATCTATTAAAGGATAATTGTTTACGCCTTTTCCCATTGATTCTAATATGGAATTAATACTTTGGAGAACTTTTATTCTTATAGTTTCTTTTGGTAAATTGGAGTATTTAAAATCCTCACTTAATTTATTTTCGAACTTGTTCCATAAGACTTTTTGATTACCAAATGCTAGTAATGTAGCAAAAAGCATTCTTAATGAGTATGGCATCTGAAATAGAGAAGCTTCTTCAAGACATTGCTCAATATAAGTGTCTGTCTCTAATAATCCATTTAGTAAGGTAGCTTCCTTAAATGAGGATGCTTCTTTTTCATTAATGATTTTTAAAGCCCTAAAAGAAGTGGCACCATTAATATGGTTTAATAATAAGCGCAAATAGTATCTTTCACCTTCTATTGGATTAGCAGTTACAACTCGGCCGACGACATTTCGTTCTTTTCTAAGATTCCATGTTTTGCTTTTTTTATCCCATACATAAAACTCAGGAAAGTCTTTATATAGCAATTTACTTGCATTTAAATCAATTTTGTTCATAGCGAAATATTCTGTTAGCATTGTTTTTGAGGGACTCGGTATTTATAATGCTATTTAGATTAGTGTGTTTGGTGAACGTGATAAATTGTCTATCTTCAAGATGTAGTTGTAATAAATTAATGATGGGGGATGAATTTCATATACAACGAATTTATAAATCCTCTGCATAGCCTCTGGAGCAGAAATTCACCTTTGCTGATTGAAATGCATTAATCTCATTTATATCAGTTTTATCTTGTTGGGATAATAAATTAAACGCTACTCGATCATATCCTTTGTATACATATTTATACAAGTATTTCATAGCACTAATTGTTGAGCATATTTCAACATTAATATGACAATCAAATGTTGCCAATAAAAAAGGGTTATAAGGAATGACCCATCTACTATCTAATTTAGCACCTCGAACTTTTACAAGTTGACCATCATTTCGTCTTCTATATCTAGGGTGTGAATTTTCTCCATGATTGCTATAGCACAAAAGTCTTTAGTATATTTGCTTTTACAGCGACCTTCTTTTGTCATACAAACATTTGCTTTGTTTAAAAAGCCACATGGGCCATGTATCATATGTTTAGCAACACGTGAGTGTAAGTGAGTTTTGTTCCTTGTTTGGGAGTTCAGCACATACAATTTTGTCGTATGATTCAGGGGAAGTTAATTTATATGTAGGTTGTAAAATTATGAGAAAATGAGCATGTGGTAATCCTCTTTTTTGGAATTCCACTACATACACGTGAGAACTTACTTGTCCAAGAATATGTTTTTTGAATAAATAGAATTTTAACTTCTCAAGTTTAGCTTTAAAAATTCTTACTACAAGATCGGGCCTATCTTGTGCTTGTTCTCCAAAATGCAATTCTTGTTGTATTTCAAACCAATTAGGATTACAAGTCATAGTGAGAAATATGTCAGGTTTACCAAATATTTGGACTAAAGTCATAGCATCAATATATCGGCGACGCATATCTCTAGGGCCACCAGTAAATGAAGCGTGTAAAATTATTCTTCTTCCGACTTTTGAACCACGATTCTCACATATAGAAACACTATCAATAATGCCTTGGTATAATTCTGCTTGAATTTCTTCTTGACGGTTTCTAAAATTATCTAGTCGAGATGTTTCTAGTTTTATGTACATGTCAACCACTAGTTGTTGTAATAGACGTCGAGAATGTAGGATGATTTCCTTTTTAAAAGGCCGAATTTGAAATTTGTAACAGTAGTATTCCCTACATGACACAGTGTTCCTTGTTTTCTTTCCTTTATTAAGCACTGTAGGAAAAGAAATGATATATGGTATAATTAATAATATCTAGGAGAAGCGAAAATAAGTTTATTACAATGATGTTGATTAGACGTACCTCTTTCTTCCCTTTGAAAAAGTATTTTAGAAGAGATAATCTCATTGTAATCATTTCCTAAATTATCGTGACAATGTGAATCTCCTCTTTTTTTATTTATCTTTGCTATGCCTTCATGCCATCCAATATCTCCAAAAGGAAATAATAATGAATATTGTAGTGGGTCATAACAACCATAATAATATTTCACTCTATTACGACAATATCTCGTTCTTTAAGTTCAATTGATTCATCATTTTCAATCCATATTGCAGCTACCTGTGATGTTGTTGGAGCTTTAAATGTTCGTTGGTCTAAAGTTGGATCAGATCTTATGATAACTTTTTGGTCTTCTAAATTTGGGATATTTTTTAGAACTCTGAAGAAGTTGGAGTAAGGATTGACATCTGGCATTCACTTTTTCTGACACTTTTAGTGTATTGTCGATCTCATTATCTGTATTATAAAAATACAACTGCAAATAATTTGGTTCATTATCAGTTGGAAGTAGTTCATTGATAAAGTGATAGACTTGTCCTTGAACTCTAAAAGTGTATATTCCTTTATTTCTTTACACAATTTTTTATCATATATAACACCAAAGGAGGTGAACTCAAATGAATTTTTATAAGTACGTGAATATTTGTGAAATGATTTGCTTTCTTTTGGTTAGATGTATATAAGGTGTAAAGTTTTTCAGGAACATTGTTCAAAGCTAGTGCTATGTTACCATCGTCACAACAAAAGTGTTTAGGCTCATGATAAAATCTCTTGGTGTAACAACCCGCTCTTCCGAGGTGCCAGCGAAACACACTCGACATCCATAAACTAGAATTAGTTCTTAATTAAATAATATCGCAGTGGAAAAATAATCTTAATTACATCAATAATTCCACTTTAATTCTGAAAATGATATACAATGAAATATAAATAACTAATCTCAAATCAGCTATCTAAAATACAAGCTTAATTCATAATCCAAATCATAATCTCGCTCCGGCCACTTCCAACTCCGAGCTCACAACAGCAATCCTGCAAATTCACAGAAGAAATATAAAACAAACAAGATTCTAAAATGAGTGGAAAACTCGTACTCTTTACTTCATCCTGTTATAAAATTTTTATTTGTCAAATCATTTCATCTCGTTATAACACTGGCATAGCTCATTCTCTTAAACAAATCAGTGGCAAGTACGGGATTTGGACAAACGATGCCTCCAAGGTTCGTTATGGAGCCCAGCAATACTACCCACAAGTTTCGTTATGAGGCGTAGCTGATCATATCAGGTCAAAAGAGTAACCATCCTCCACCTATACCTTGCTCATTTTCTATTTTCAGTTTATAAACTAAGCCAACAAACCAATTGCATATTTATAATCGATCAATGACATTTCATCATCACATTCATATCTATGGCCATAGTACAAACTTAATTATCAAAAACATAACAGAGAGATCCATACACAGAAGGGCATGAGTAAATGATTTTTACTGAACATAAAAGTTACCTCATACGCGATCCATTCTTTAGCTCCGACAATAAGAACTTTGAGAACTTCATAACCCCATCAACTCTCTTGATTCCATAACATTCCTCCATTATTAACCTCAATAACAATGACAAGACTAATTACCAACCATTCTCACAAAATCTCAATTAAAGAAACTAATCTAATCAACGAACCTAATTAACCTTTCTTAAAACAACCTACTACACTGATCAAACTAAATTCGAGAATAAAACTTAATGAAACCCATTTTGATAACTCTTAAACTTAACATCAAACATAACCACTCCAACTATAGTAATAATAATAAAAAGGAAATGAATTCAAACTTACTCAACTAAGAAATAATTCACTAGAGTATAAATCTAAATTAAACCTAAGACTCAATCCAACAATTCAACAACAATCACTACAACACAACAACAATAACAACAACAACGTAAAAACACCCACTGCAGACAACCACCACCCAACAACAGTGGCACAACACCACCAACAACAACCCCAACAACAACAACAATACAACAACGACGACAACAAAACAACAACAATAATAACTACAACACTGCAATAATCCCAATAACAATCAACCACCACTACAACGACAACATCAAAAGAAAATTACAACTCTTAATCTGATCTTCTTTTTAAAACTCATGAAATCATTGATGAAAATAAAACAACAAGATAAAGCTGGTTTTGATAAACATTCTCAATCCATAAATTTTGGACTTCAATTTTCATCACAGATGTTAGTAATACAAACAAGAAACTTTATACCTCTGCTAAGATAGCAACGAAGAACAGAGGGATGAAGAGGTTTTCAAAGCTTCGGTACCCGAGGGTGGAGCACCAACGACGTAGCGGCAGGCCATGGCGGCGCCAACTCCGCCACCACAGCAGTAGCAACGAACAAATAGAAGAGAAAGAGGAACCACAACACGAGAGAGAGGAACAGGGCAACAACAACAGCAGTGGTGTGGTGGCTTGCGAGCAGCACCACACGCACAGCTCCGACGAGCAGCAAGCCCAAGACAACGCACATCACAAACGATGAAACAACCGGTTCTGGCGAGGGAGGAAGCAGGGGACGAGAGAGAGATTGAGGATTTGGGGTTTCGGGTTTTCTTTTCTTTTGGGTGAGATGAGGATGAGGGAGTTGGGGTTAAATTCATGGCCCGACAAAATAACAAGGGGGGGGGGGGGGGTTGGTTACCTCCTTAAACCAACATCCAAAAGTAATAGAACGAGAAACCGACTTTGGTTTCCTAAGCGGGTAAATACAAATCCACAAATTACTCATTAAACGCGATATATAAAATAATATAATAATACCTCCATAAAATTAATATAACAAATATATTACAAGAACGACAAATAAATTCATACTCGATAACTCAAATAAAATAAGATTTTCAGAACATAATTAACTTAATAAATATATTTAGCTTTTAAATAAAGGCTCTTAAAAACAGGGCTATTACACTTGGCTCCACAGTTAATGCATGGCTCTACTTGAGGTAGTATTTCGGCGATGTGTGGAATAGGAGTTGATGAATTTTGTTTGTTAACGGGTACACCTACATATATATGTCCGTTTTAGATACTTCTTTTTTTGGTTTGTAAATGAAATTATGTTAAGAATGATACCTATCAAGTCTAGAGAATCAAAATAAGCAGTCGTATCTATGCAAGAACCTCCATCTTTAGAGCAAGAACCTATTGTTATAAAAATTATCACGGTTACTATATACCTATCAAATAATTCATCTACAGTAATATAACAACCTAATATTTCACAATATATTGTAGTACCTTTTTCAAAAGATGTATAATGGGTTGTTGTAGCTTTTCCTTTATGCAAAGGAAGTGATGGAGCTTGATTTCTTGTCATGTAACTAATATTGGAAATGGTTAATTCTCCATCATTGATAGTTAGAGCTCTTTGTATTTTTTTATGGGTTGCATATAATTGTCGTTTCTTTTTCCGAATTTCCTCCTTTTTTTCTTCTGGTAGCATTGCATACCAACTTCTCTTTTGTGAATGATTATTTTGTGATTCAGACAATTGTGATGATTCATGTGTGGAAATTGTGTTTTCTTTACGTGAAAGTGAGTGCATTGAAGTTTCGACTTGTTTTTTTTTTCATGTGATGCGCATCTCTCCATTTACTTCTAAGTTTTTCTTTATTTTCCTCAGGCCATAGAGCATATGGATGTGACTTATATGTTTTAGAAGCTTTCTCTTCCATGTTTTAAGTTAATTATAATGTTTTATATTGTGTGGGATAACTTACATATACTATTAAACACAATAATATATAAACATGCAAAGTAAGATTAGTTATAATCTAAATAGAAGAATAAGTGAAAATACAAAGTAAGATGAACTATAACAATATTATCATTTCGAACGAGAACCAAAAATAGATTGTATTGTGAGGACACACCTTTGTTGATAGCAGGGCAAAATATGACTTCTAAATGTAAGTCTTTGTAATGCTTTCCTGTTACAAAAATTCATACAACAAAAGATGGCTTGAGTAGGAATATAATTAAAAATTAGTAATTTGAACTACTAAAATTAGACAATTTGGTGTCACGTCTCATGTGTTTTAAATAAATACCCACTTATACATCCACTGTCATGTTATGACATACAATGTTTTGAAGAGTGATGATGTGAATGAATTGAAAAGATGCTGGTAAGTACTAAAAGGGAGTAGTTGCTCCGTCGATAATAGTTTGGCCCAAATTATGATTATGGAGAGAATTTTAAGGGCATAATGACCACCTATACTTCCACTATGAGATAGTTGAAATTTGTTTTAAAAGAAAAGCCCACAATAAAAGGCTTAGTACGCCTGCTCTCCTTCCTCAATGGGTGGGTTTTTTCCCCCTTTCTCTTTCCTCTCTTGAACTTCATTTTATCTCTATCTCAATGCGTGGTTTTTTTTCTCCTTTCTCTCTCCTCTCTTGAACTTCAATACGTGGGTTTTTATTTTAATTTTTGTTGATTTTTTTCAATTATTTTGTGCTTCAGTATGTTTTATTTTTGTGGTGAAAATTGCATCCACACTTGCTTTGTTCGAACAAGACACTTATTTGGGTACAACCAATTTTAATTCAATATCAGTATTCCTTTTCTAAGAATCTTTGTAAATCGATTGATTGAATTTCACTATAAAGTTTTTTGTTGTATTTTGTTTAGTATCTTTAACTACCAGTTATATTGGGGAAAATAATCGAAGAAGAATCAAAATTGACAATGGTAAAGCAAATTAGATGAAAAATGGAAAAACAGAGGGAGAAGAATTGATCTTCGATTCTGCACTTGGACTTTTCTCGGTTTGTGGATGGATGAAACCCTAAAATCTAAAGAAATTTTGGAGGATGTTGATTTAAGGGGTACATGACAAACACAAATAGAAAAAAGAAGAGATAAGTCTCAACAAATAAGTGGGACAGTTTATTTAGGTGGCAAAAAATTAAGCAAGCCATGTGGATGGCTTTTGGTTTGGGAGCAAAGCAGTAAATAGAATCAGGTGTTTCAGCCTAACCGAATAAGCTCTCTCACGAAGCAGAGATGTGACAATCGTAAAGCAAATTACGTGAAAATGGAAAAACAGAAGCAGAAGTATTCACCTTCAATTTTGCACTTGGACTTTGTACTTCTCAGTTTTTGGATGGATGAAACCCTAAAATCTACAGAAATTTTGCAGGATGTTGATTTATGGAGAACATGACAAACACAAATGGAAAAAAAGAAGAGATAAGTCTGAACACATAAGTGGGCTAGTTTATGTAGGTGGCATAAAATTAAGCAAGCAATGTGGATGGCTTTTGGTTTGGGAGCAAAGCAGTAAAAAGAATAAGGTGTTTGAGCCTAACCAAACAAGATCTCTCACGAAGTAGAGAGGTGACAATGGTAAAGAAAATTAGATGAAAATGGAAAAAAACAGCGGGAGAAGAATTCACCTTCGATTTTGCACTTAGACTTTGTATTTCTTAGTTTGTGGATGGATGAAACCCTAAAATCTACAGAAATTTTGGAGGATTTTGATTTATGCAGTACATGACAAACACAAATGAAAAAAAAGAAGAGATTAGTTTGTACAAATAAGTGGGCCAGTTTATTTAGGTGGCAAAAAATTAAGCAAGCCATGTGGATGGCTTTTGGTCTGGGAGCAAAGCATTCAAAAGAATCAGGTGTTTGAGCCTAACCAAACAAACTCTCTCACGAAGCAGAGAGGTGACAATGGTAAAGCAAATTAGATGAAAATGGAAAAACAGATGGAGTAGAATTCACCTTCGATTTTGCACTTAGACTTTGTACTTCTCAGTTTGTGGATGGATGAAACCCTAATATCTACAGAATTTTGGAGGATGTTGACTAATAGGGTACATGACAAACACAAATGGAAAAAAGAAGATATAAGTCTGAACAAATAAGTGGGCCAGTTTATTTAGGTGGCAAAAATTTAAGCAAGCTATGTGGATGGCTTTTGGCTTGGGAGCAAAGCAGTAAAAAGAATCAGCAGGTGTTTGAGCCTAACAAAACAAGATCTCTCACGAAGCAGAGAGGTGACAATGGTAAAGCAAATTAGATGAAAATGGAAAGACAGGGGGAGAAGAAGTGACCTTCGATTTTGCACTTGGACTTTGTACTTCTCTGTTTATGGATGGAAGAAACCCTTAAATCTACAGAAATTTTGGAGGATGTTGATTTACGGAGCACATGACAAACACAAATGGAGAAAAAAGAGATAAGTCTGAACAAATAAGTGGACCATTTTATATAGGTGGCAAAAAATTAAACAAGCCATGTGGATGGCTCTTGGTTTGGGAGCAAAGCAGTAAAGAGAATCAGGTGTTTGAGCTTAAGCAAACAAGCTCTCTCACGGAGCAGAGAAGTGACAGAAAATGGAAAAGTAAAAGGAGATAAATTGATCTTCGATTTTGCACTTGGACTTTGTACTTCTCAGTTTGTGGATTGATAGAACACTAAAATCTATAGAAATTTTGGAGGATGTTGATTTATGAGGTACATGACAAACACAAACAGAAAAAAGAAGAGATAAGTCAGAACAAATAAGTGGGCCAGTTTATTTAGGTGGCAAAAACTTAAGCAAGGCATGTGGATTGCTTTTGGTTTGGGAGCAAAGCAGTAAAAAGAATCAGGTGTTTCAGCCTAACCAAAGAAGCTCTCTCATGAAGTAGAGAGGTGAAATTGGCAAAGCAAATAGATGAAAATAGAAAAACAGAGGGAGAAGAATTCACCTTCGATTTTGCACTTGGACTTTGTACTTCTCATTTTGTGGATGGATGAAACCCTAATATCTACAGAAATTTTAGAGGATGTTGATTGATGGGGTACATGACAAACACAAATGGAAAAAAAAGAGATAAATATGAACAAATAAGTAGGCCAGTTTATTTATGTGGCAAAAAAATTAGGCAAGCTCGGTGGATGGCTTTTGGTTTCGGAGTAAAGCAGTAAAAAGAATCAAGTGTTTGAGCCTAACAAAACAAGCTCTCTCAGGAAGCGGAGAAGTGACTATGGTAAAGCAAATTAGATGAAAATGGAGAAACAGAAGGAGAAGAATTCACCTTCAATTTTGCACTTAGACTTTGTACTTGTTAGTTTGTGGATGGATGAAACCCTAAAATCTATAGAAATTTTGGAGGATGTTGATTTATGGAGTACATAAAAAACACAAATGGAAAAAAAGAAGCGATAAGTCTGAACAAAAAAGTGGGGCAGTTTATTTAGGTGGCAAAAAATTAAGCAAGCCATTTGGATGGCTTTTGATTTGGGAGCAAAGCAGTAAAAAGAATCAGGTGTTTAAGCCTAACCAAATAAGCTCTCTCACGAAGCAGAGAGGTGACGATGGTAAAGCAAACTAGATGAAAATAGAGAAACAGAAGGAGAAGAATTCACCTCCAATCTTACACTTTGACTTTGTACTTCTCAGTTTGTGCATGGATGAAACCCCAAAATCTACAGAAATTTTGGAGGATGTTGATTTATGGAGTACATGACAAAGACAAATAGAAAATAACAAGAGATAAGTCTAAACAAATAAGTGGGCCAGTTTGTTTAGGTGGCAAAAAATTAAGCAGGCCATGTGGATGGCTTTTGGTTTGGGAGCAAAGCAGTAAAAAGAATGAGGTGTTTGAGCCTAACAAAACAAGCTCTCTCACGAAGCAGAAAGGTGACAATGGTAAAGCAAATTAGATGAAAATGGAAAAACAGATGGAGAAGAATTGACCTTCGATTTTGCACTTGGACTTTGTACTTCTCTGTTTGTGGATGGATGAAAGCCTAATATCTACAAAAATTTTGGACGATGTTGATTGATGGGGTACAAGAAAAACACAAATGGAAAAAAGAAGAGATAAGTCTGAAGAAATAAGTGGGCTAGTTTATTTAGGTGGCAAAAAATTAAGCAAGTTATGTGGATGGCTTTTGGTTTGGGAGTAAAGTAGTAAAAAGAATCAGGTGTTTGAGCATAACCAAACAAGCTCTCTAACGAAGCAGAGAGGTGACAATGGTGAAGCCAATTAGATAAAAATGGAGAAACAAAGGGAGAACAATTCACCTCCAATTTTGCACTTGGACTTTGTACTTCTCAGTTTGTGGATGGATGAAACTCTAATATCTACACAAATTTTGGACGATGTTGATTGATGGGGTACAAGACAAACACAAATGGGAAAAAGAAAGATAAGTCTGAACAAATGTGTGGGCTAGTTTATTTAGGTGGCAAAAATTAAGCAAGCTATGTGGATGGCTATTGGTTTGGGAGTAAAGCAGTGAAAAGAATCAGGTGTTTGAGCATAACCAAACAAGCTCTCTAACGAAGCAGAGAGGTGACAATGGTTCAGCCAATTCGATGAAAATGGAGAAACAAAGGGAGAACAATTCACCTCCAATTTTGCACTTGGACTTTGTACTTCTCAGTTTGTGGATGGATGAAAACCTAAAATCTACAGAAATTTTGGAGGATGTTGAGATATAGAGTACATGACAAATACAAATGGAAACAAAAAAGAGATAAGTCTAAACAAATAAGTGGGCCAGTTTTTTTAAGTGGCAAAAAACTAAGCAAGCCATGTGGATGGCTTTTGGTTTGGGAGCAAAGCAGTAAAAAGAATGAGGTGTTTGAGCCTAACCAAACAAGCTCTCTCACGAAGTAGAGAGGTGACAATTGTAAAGCAAATTAGATGAAAATGGAAAAAACAGATGGAGTAGAATTCACCTTCGATTTTGCACTTAGACTTTGTACTTCTCAGTTTGTGGATGGATGAAACCCTAATATCTACAGAAATTTTGGAGGATGTTGACTGATAGGGTACATGACAAACACAAATGGAAAAAAGAAGATATAAGCCTGAACAAATAAGTGGGCCAGTTTATTTAGGTGGCAAAAATTTAAGCAAGCTATGTGGATGGATTTTCGCTTGGGAGCAAAGCAGTAAAAAGAATCAGGTGTTCGAGCCTAACCAAACAAGCTCTCTCACGAAGCAGAGAGGTGACAATGGTAAAGCTAATTAGGTGAAAATGGAAAAATAGGGGGTGAAGAAGTGACCTTTGATTTTGCACTTGGACTTTGTACTTCTCTGTTTATGGATGGATGAAACCCTCAAATCTACATAAATTTTGGAGGATGTTGATTTACAGTGTACATGACAAACACAAATGGAGAAAAAAGAGATAAGTCTGAACAAATAAGTGGACCAGTTTATTTAGGTGGCAAAAAATTAAACAAGCCACGTGGATGGCTTTTGGTTTTGGAGCAAAGCAGTAAAGAGAATCAGGTGTTTGAGCTTAACCAAACAAGCTCTCTCACGGAGCAGAGAGGTGACAATGGTAAAGCAAATTGGATGAAAATACAAAAATAAAAGGAGATGAATTGATCTTCGATTTTGCACTTGGACTTTGTACGTCTCAGCTTATGGATGGATGAAACCCTAAAATCTATAAAAAATTTGGAGGATGTTGATTTATGGGGTACATGACAAACACAAACGGAAAACAGAAGAGATAAGTCAGAACAAATAAGTGGGTCAGTTTATTTAGGTGGCAAAAAATTAAGCAAGCCATTTCGGTGATATTTGGTTTGGGAACAAAGCAGTAAAAAGAATCAGGTGTTTGAGCCTAACCAAATAAGCTCTCTCACGAAGTAGAGAGGTGACAATGGTAAAGCAAATTAGATGAAAATGGAGAAACATAAGGAGAAGAATTCACCTCTAATTTTGCACTTTGACTTTATACTTCTCAGTTTGTGGATGGATGAAACCCCAAAATCTACAGAAATTTTGGAGGATGTTGATTTATGGAGTACATGACAAACACAAATAGAAAATAACAAGTGATAAGTCTAAACAAATAAGTGGGCCAATTTGTTTAGGTGGCAAAAATATAAGCAAACCATGTGGATGGCTTTTGGTTTGGGAGCAAAGCAGTAAAAAGAATGAGGTGTTTGAGCCTAACCAAAAATGCTCTCTCACAAAGTAGAAAGGTGACAATGGTAAAGCAAATTACATGAAAATGGAAAAACAGATGGAGAAGAATTGACCTTCGATTTTGCACTTGGACTTTGTACTTAGTTTTTGGATGGATGAAACCCTAATAGCTACAAAAATTTTGGACGATGTTGATTGATGGGGTACAAGACAAACACAAATGGAAAAAAGTGGAGATAGGTCTGAACAAATAAGTGGGCTAGTTTATTTAGGTGGCAAAAAATTAAGCAAGCTATGTGGATGGCTTTTGGATTGGGAGTAAAGCAGTAAAAAGAATCAGGTTTTTGAGCATAACCAAACAAGCTCTCTCACGAAGCAGAGAGGTGACAATGGTGAAGCCAGTTATATGAAAATGGAGAAACAAAGGGAGAACAATTCACCTCCAATTTTGCACTTGGACTTTGTACTTCTCAGTTTGTGGATGGATGAAACCCTAATATCTACAAAAATTTTGGACGATGTTGATTGATGGGGTACAAGACAAACACAAATGGGAAAAAGAAAAGATAAGTCTGAACAAATATGTGGGCTAGTTTATTTAGGTGGCAAAAATTAAGCAAGCTATGTGGATGTCTTTTGGTTTGGGAGTAAAGCAGTAAAAAGAATCAGGTGTTTGAGCATAACCAAACAAGCTCTCTAACGAAGCAGAGAGGTGACAATGGTGAAGCCAATTCGATGAAAATGGAGAAACAAAGGGAGAACAATTCACCTCCAATTTTGCACTTGGACTTTGTACTTCTCAGTTTGTGGATGGATGAAACCCTAAAATCTACAGAAATTTTGGAGGATGTTGAGATATAGAGTACATGACAAATGCAAATGGAAAAAAAGAAGAGATAAGTCTAAATAAATAAGTGGGCCAGTTTTTTTAAGTGGCAAAAAACTAAGCAAGCCATGTGGATGGCTTTTGGTTTGGGAGCAAAGCAGTAAAAAGAATGAGGTGTTTGAGCCTAACCAAACAAGATCTCTCACGAAGTAGAGAGGTGACAATGGTAAAGCAAATTAGATGAAAATGGAGAAACAGAGGGAGAAGAATTCACCTCCAATTTTGCACTTGGACTTTGTACTTTTGAGTTTGTGAATGGATAAAACCTTAAAATCTACAGAAATTTTGGAGGATGTTTATTTATCGAGTACATGGCAAACACAAATGGCAAAAAAGAAGAGATAAGTCTGAACAAATAAGTGGGCCAGTTTATTTAGGTGGCAAATAATTAAGCAAGCTATGTGGATGGCTTTTGGTTTGGGAGTAAAGCAATAATAAGAATCAGGTGTTCGAGCCTAACCAAAAAAGCTCTCTCACGAAGCAGAGAGGTGATAATGGTAAAGCTAATTAGGTGAAATTGGAAAAATAGGGGGTGAAGAAGTGACCTTTGATTTTGCACTTGGACTTTGTACTTCTCTATTTATGGATGGATGAAACCCTCAAATCTACATAAATTTTTGAGGATGTTGATTTACGGTGTACATGACAAACACAAATGGAGAAAAAAGAGATAAGTCTGAACAAATAAGTGGACTAGTTTATTTAGGTGGCAAAAAATTAAACAAGCCATGTGTATGGCTTTTGGTTTGGGAGCAAAGCAGTAAAGAGAATCTGGTGTTTGAGCTTAACCAAACAAGCTCTCTCACGGAGCAGAGAGGTGACAATGGTAAAGCAAATTAGATGAAAATGGAAAAAAAAAGGAGATGAATTGATCTTCGATTTTGCACTTGGACTTTGTACGTCTCAGCTTGTGGATGGATGAAACCCTAAAATCTATAAAAATTTTGGAGGATGTTGATATATGGGGTACATGACAAACACAAACGGAAAAAAGAAGAGATAAGTTAGAACAAATAAGTGGGCCAGTTTATTTAGGTGGAAAAAAATTAAGCAAGCCATTTGGGTGACTTTTGGTTTGGGAACAAAGCAGTAAAAAGAATCAGGTGTTTTAGCCTAACCAAATAAGCTCTCTCACGAAGCAGAGAGGTGACAATGGTAAAGCAAATTAGATGAAAATGGAGAAACAGAAGGAGAAGAATTCACCTCCAATTTTGCACTTTGACTTTGTACTTCTCAGTTTGTGGATGGATGAAACCCCGAAATCTACAGAAATTTTGGAGGATGTTGATTTATGGAGTACATGACAAACACAAATAGAAAATAACAAGTGATAAGTCTTGTTTATGCCAAATTCTGATCAGGCAGAACTTAGCTGAGGATCTACAACTAATGCAAATGCAGCTAGAAGCAATTAAAGAAACTAGCTACGGAATTAAAAGAGGATGCGAATAAGAGGCAAAGACACCAAGAAATGGTGACGCGGAAAACCCCAGGAAGAGGGTAAAAACCGCGGGTGGAATTGAGTCCACCAATCCACTATATGAGAAGATTACAACCTATAGCTAGCAGCTAGCAGCTTATAGCTTGTACTAAGTACACTTGAGAATATTGTAATTGTAAGAGAGAGTAAGAATGTGAGTAAGAGCAATGTAAAGACTTATGTTTTACAAAATGTTTTCCCCCTTATTTATACTAATACATTTGTGTAACATTATTCTTCCATTTGAACGTTGCTCAACAAACTCCCTAAGAAAGTGCCACTACTCCTAGAATCAAGGGAGATCTTCTCTTCTGCTGGCTAACCACTTCTCCCTACTTCCTTGGCTTAACGTCACTTATTTTGACTTGGTCTTGATCAGCATCCAATGTTCTTTCAACCGGATTTATTCAGCTCCCTTCGTCTCTGCTTGCTGTAGCTGCTATCTGATAATCTCTAGCTGGGACAAATGCGTAACCTGCAGGTTCAGCTTAGGAAAATTTTTAGGACATAACAATTGCCCCTAACTTGTGATGCCAACCTAGGCGTAGCTGAGTTAAAATCGCAAGTTACCAATCAAAACAAACTGTTAGCAAAAGGACTTAAGATTTAAACAAACTTATATTTCTCAAAAAAATTTATCTCTTTTCCTGAGGAATTAAAACGTTTGAAGATAAAAACTTTTACTTAGAAGATAAGCTCTTTTAACCGCTGAAAAAGATAATTTTCTTGGGAAGAGATAAAACTCATCAGATAATTGATTACTTATCAACAGCTAAAAGATAATTTTTTACGCATCATTAAATATTTATCCGTTGGCTCAAACTACAGTTGAGCTACCAGTATTTAAAGAACTTTTCCCCTTTTCTGGAGCTTCACTTCACTCTCTTGCGAATTCATCTTCTTCTCAGGTAAAGCTTCTTTCTCTCACTTTCTTCCTCAGGAACTTTTTAGATCTTTTCTTCTTCTCTAATGGGTAGAGCTATAGATGACGTCGCTTCGTCTGTTACTGAGCGAGATATTGAGGTGCTCAAAGTTCTGGGGGGTTTCCTTGAAAACACTCAGATTATTCTTCCCACTCCTACATGCAGGCCCGAAACCCTGCCCTAAGATTACATTTGCTCTACGAGCACCCTTTTTATCTTAGGTACAATTAGCATTCTCCCCCTCACTAGTCTTTCATGGAGTTTGCACCTATTCCTGGCCAGCTGATGCCAGCTTTTTGGAAAACCTGCCTACTTAGAACCCTAACTAAGACATGGCACAACCCTTCTTCCTAAACGACTTTTGACTGCCTATAGCGTTAGAAAATCGGGCAAGGGTTTTATACTTTTAGGGCTAAGGCTCCCTTCCCCCCTTAATAGAAGGACAATTGCATCAGATTCCATATGGAAGACTAGGTATTTCTTTGTAGTGAAAGATTCGCTGGGCGAAGCTGGGGCCCTCTAGTTGGGGGTTGGTCTACTAAAGGTACCTATCTGTTCAATTTGTGCTTTGTTCCTAAAAAGAATTAACTAGGTTCTTACCTTGTTTCCCTTGCAGGTCTTGGCCCATTGTCTCCCAGATTCCGAGCAAGCTGAGAGGCTACCAGAATTCTTAATTTCCCTGTGAGGAACGCACCTTACAGCTCCTACTGAAGTTTTACCCTAGACTCTAAGGCTTCTTCTCGCACAACTCAATGTCAACGGTAATTTCGTTTTTGTGAAGGTTTTACTTTGCTTATAATTCTTGGACATTAGGCCAACTAGGTTTTCCTTATTCATGCAGCTCCAGCAAGATCTAGCAATTTGTCCGATGAAGATGCTATGGATAGGCTGAAGAATAGGAAGAGATCAGCCGCCTCTTCTGGGCAAACTCAGGTTGAGAGGGCTCCTCGCAAGCACCTACGCTCATCCACCATCCCAACTACCATCGACATCACGACTGACTCTCCTAGAGATGAAGTCCTTGTAAGCTTCCCTGCAGACTTCCTAGCTGAGGAAGGTCTAGAAGGTGGGATCTGGCCTGCAGCTGACAAGCTCGTGTTCCCAGCTGCACAAAAGAGGTTAAAAGGCAGACCCTGAGGTTGTCCTGAACCATGCTGTTCAGCTATCCCTACAGGTTAGTAACGTTTTTGATTATTTCAATCTAAGAATATGATTACTGCTGCTTATACTTATGATTTTCATTGATACGCCAGCTTTCCCAGAGCTGCATAGCTGCCAGGGACAGCTTGCGGACTGTTGCCACCCTTCAAGATAAGGTGGCTCGTCTGCAAAAGGACAACTTGAGCCACCAAGCTAAGCTAGAGAGGGAGAAACAGTCCCGGCTGGATGCTGAGAGCAGGTTAGCTGCTGAACAAAAATTAATTGAGAAAGAGAGGCTGGAGAAAGATGAGAAGATAGCTGAGGCGGAGAAAGAAAATGCACGCCTGAACACAGCTGTCAGAGATGCTGAGGAGAGGGTTTTAGATGTTCAAGCTGAGGATAAAATCATTGAAACTGCGAAGCTGGCATACCTGATAAAATTCAAGAAGCTGGATGACAAGGGTGTCAATTTTTACATTGACAGTTCCTCAAGCTGGACTCGATGGCTGCACTGGAGGCCTAGCTACAGGTGGCAAGGCAGAGATTCAGAGCAATCTACAGCTGGATCTCCTCCACTACTCAACCAGAGAGGTGCGCTCCAGCTAGCAAGGACGAAACTGTCGGTGATGATGCCAGCGTAGCTTCTTAGTTTCTTAGTACTCTTATCAGTTCTTTCTGGAACAATTTAGTTTTAATTAGCTTTGGTACTTTTACCATTGCCTATGGGGGCAATGCGTTTTTGTAAGAACATATTTCCTTTTAGCATTTAATCGTTTGAACTTATGCTTTTGCCTTTTGATCTTAGCTATTGATACTTTGATAAATACTTAAGTTACATGCATGCTTTTTGTTCTTAGATATTAGAACAACATATTTACCTGGGGTAAGTGTTGTTCAACTTAGGTTGGGCCCGTTTCCTTGGTGCTACGACCATTCAGCTAAGTTTGGGTGATCTAACCCTTAGCTGCTTAATGCTGGTGCTACGACCTTGCAGCTGGATCTCGAAATTCCAGCTACCCACCTGGGTGCTGCGACCCCTTGCGTTTACCTGCGTATGAAGTGGACTTAGATGGCTTGCTGCTACGAGCAATAATCACAAAGTACTTAAGTCGTTAGTAAAATTAATTTGTTGTTTACCTGGTGGACCAATGCTTTGTGCAAAACAATGGTTGCCTTTAAAGATTCTGGCGTCTTTGGCCCGGTAGTAACCTGGTTAATGCCCCAGGTTAGAAATGATATAGCTTAAGGTGAGAAGCGTTCCAGCCATTGTTGTTAAAATCCCGATCTGAATCTTACGATTCTACGATTTTACGATCCTGGAGGACCTCACCGATCCCGATCCTACGTAGGATCTTAATTTTGTAGGATCTTTCAATCCTGCTCAACCACAAAAAATCACATGGTAGGATCTTAACACGATTCTACAATCCTACGACTCTACGATCCGATCCTACCATATAAAAATCATAAAGTAATTTCACATATTATATTTCTCCTATTAGATTTTGATCGCATGTTACTTCAATCTTATTGTATTGAAAAACTATCATCATTTGCTAACTAAGAAAATCATTATTAATGTGAATTTTTAACATGAGTTTCTCACCATATTTTAGTATAATTATCTCTATTTCACCGAATTGTAGGATCTTACGATCCTACGATCCGATCCCACCGATTCGATTCTACCAGCCCCTACGATCCAAAGTAGGATCCCGATTTTGATAACATTGGTTCCAGCTTCTAGGTACTGCTTTTCCATCTTTAGTAGTTAAGCGATAAGCTCCTTTTCCAACTACTTGATCAATTAGATAGGGGCCTTCCCAGCTGATCCCTAACTTACCTGCATTGACCTCTTGGGTATTCTGGAAGACTTTCCTTAGAACCCAATCTCCTACCTTGAATACTTTGGCTTTGACATTCTTGTTGAAGCTACGAGCCACTATTTGCTGTTGTGCAGCCATTCGTATTAATGCATTATCTCTTAACTCCTCGATGGAATCTAGGTCGTAGCTAAGCTCTTTGTTGTTGGCTTCAGGAGTCATCAATCCATATCTAGCTGTAGGGACAGCTACTTCCGCAGGTAGCACCGCCTCGCATCCATACACAAGTGAGAAAGGAGTTCTTCCTGTGGCGCCTCTTGGTGTTGTTCTGTTTGCCCATAGCACCTTAGGTAGTTCTTCTACCCATTTTCCTTTCTTAGCTTTTAGGCGCCTTTTAATGCCATTGATAATTACCTTATTGCTGGACTCAGCTTGTGCGTTAGCTTGCGAGTATCTAGGTGTGGAAGTTATCAAGCTGATGTTCCATTCGTGACAGAATTGCCTTGTCTTGTCACTTATGAATTGTGATCCGTTATCACAAATAATTTCGCTAGGTACCCCGAATCTGCAGATAATGTTAGTATGCAAAAAGGATATTACTTCTTTATCTCTCACCTGCTGGAATGCCCCAGCTTCGATCCATTTGGAGAAGTAATCTGTAAGTGCTAACATGAAGACTTTTTGCCCTGGGGCTACAGGTAATTTCCCCACAATTCCATGCCCCACTCATGAAAGGCCAGGGTGTAAGGTGGGTGCAATATCTCAGCTGGCTGATGTGTCATCCTGCGTGTTTCTGGCAGCTTTCGCATTTTTGACATACTTCTTAGCATCAGCACGCATGGTTGGCCAATAATACCCGTATGCTAGGATTTTGTTTGATAGCTTCTTCCAGCTGCATGAGACCCGCATTCACCTTCATGGAATTCCTTGAGTGTGGGCTCCCACTAGTCTCTCTCCAAACATCTTTGTAATAGATCATAGCTGGCGCAAGCTCTTTTGAATAGAGTGCCTGAAATAACATGATATCTTGTGGCTTTCATTCGCAGCTTCCTAGCTTCCAGCTTATCTTCTGGCAGGATGCCCCTCTCCAGAAAATCGATGATTGGCTGGGTCCAGCTAGCGTTTCCTGCCTGGCGCTCTGCTGCACCATGTTTACCTCTTTGCTGATAGCTGGCTCAGCTAGGTGGGCTATAGGTATTGATTTGAAATCGCATTTTCTGAGTGCTGATCCGAGGTTAGCTAGGGCATCGGCCTTGGTATTCTGGTCCCTTGGGATCTGTTTTATGCTGAACTCTTCGAATAACTTGGCTTTGTCTTTGCTAGCTCCAGGTAAGAGGCCATTTTAGAATCTTTAGCTGCGTATCTCCATTTACCTGGCTTACTATTAGCAACGAATCACTGAAGACAGCAAACTGTTAGCTTTTAAATCATGCGCTAGTATCATACCTGCGATTAAGGCCTCATATTCAGCTCATTGTTGGTAGCTTTAAAATCGCAGCAGATAGCGCTACTATCATGTCCCCTTGTGGCGACTTTAGCACTATACCTAGACCAGCCCTCTGAAGTTTGAAGATCCTCCACTACAGCTGCCAGGAGCCTGATTTACCTACTTTGTTAATGTGGCGCACTCTTCTTCAGCGGTAGCTGCTAAGTCAGGGCTAAAGTCGCCACAAAGTCAGCTAGGGCTTGCGATTTTATAGCTGTCCTGGGTAGATACCTAATGTCATGTGCACTCAGGGATATGGCCCATTTGGCCATTCTCCCTGAATGCTCAGGTTTTCGTAAACTGCTTTGATGGGGTAATTAGTCATAACATGAATGGGGTGAGACTCAAAATAGTGTCTAACTTACGAGATGCCATATATAAAGCTAACACTAATTTTCAAGTGATGTGTACCTGGTTTCAGATCTAGCAAGGATTTGCTAACGTAATAAACTGGGAGTTGTTGATTTTCAGCTTCCCTGGCTAGTACCGCACTTACCGCTTTGCTGCTAACAGCTAGATACAGCTGGAGAGTCTCTCCTGCAGATGGCTTTGATAGTAGGGGGGTTGAGCCAAATAGGCCTTTAGATCCTGCAATGCAGCTTCATGCTCATCTGTCCAGTTGAATCCTTTATTCTTTTTTAGCACGTTGTAAAACAGGTGGCACTTGTCGGATGATCTGGATATGAATCTGTTCAGCGCAGCTACCCTTCCTGTCAGCTTCTGGACCTCTTTCAGGTTTCGTGGTGACTGAATGTTGATTAGTGCTTGCACTTGGCTGGGATTGGCTTCTATTCCTCGCTGGGTGACTATGTAGCCCAAAAACTTGCCTGCTGGGACACCGAAGGAACACTTGCTAGGATTAAGCTTCATCCCATACTTCTTTAAGACTTCGAAGGTTTCCTGCAGGTGGTCCACATGATCCTCTGCTTTCTTTGTTTGACCAGCATGTCTCTATATAGACTTCCATCGTGTCCCCAGCTGCTTCTCGAACATCTTGTTGACTAGCCGCTGGTAGGTGGCACCCGCATTTTTTAGCCCAAAGGGCATTACCTTGTAGCAATAGATGCCTCTTTCAGTCATGAAGGCGGTCTTTTCTTGTCTGCAGGATCCATTAGTATCTGATTGAATGCCATCCGGAACGTTAGCCTTTCATGGCCAGCTGTAGCGTCCACCAATGCATCAATATGTGGCAGCGGGAATGGATCTTTGGGGCACGCCTTATTAGATCTGTAAAATCGATGCACACCGCCATTTGCCATTTTTCTTTCCAACAACCACCACGTTAGCTAGCCAGTCGGGATATTTGACTTCTCGGATTTTGCCAGCTTTAGTAGCTTGTCCACCTCCTCGTTGACTATCATATTTCTTTCTGGGGCAAACTTCCTTCTTTTCTGCTTCACGGGCTTTGATTAGGATCGAACGTTTAGCTTTGGGTATGATGTCAGGCTCAATGCCTACCATATCTTCATGGCTCCACGCAAAACAGCTTACATTTTTCTTTAAGAATTCAATAATCCGCTGCTTCTCCTCAGCTGGCAGGGATGCCCCAATCTGCACGGTCTGCTCTGGCTTTGCTGGGTCCAACGCCACTTCATCTACATCTTGATCTGTTGGCTTGGCTGGCCTGGACCTTGCTGTAATTGCTAGATAGATTCCTTTTTTGCTTTTAGAGATATGCTATAGCATTCCCTAGCCAGCTTGCGATCGCCCCTGATTTCTTGCCTCCCCACTTGGTAGGGAACTTAATAGTCTGGTGATAGGTTGAAGGTACAGCTCGCATTTTGTGGATCCATGGTGTCCCCATTATGATGTTGTATGCTGAGGGACAATCTACCACATTGAACCTGGTTTGGAGGTTGACTCCTTTTGCATAGGTGGGCAACACGATCTCCCCGAGCGTTGTAGCTGGCTCGCCATTGAATCCGAACAGAACGGTTGCTTTCCTGAGGATATCAGCTTCCTGCAGCCCCATGCTTTCAGAGCACTTTTGAAAATGATATTAGCTGAGCTGCCATTGTCTATCAAGACTCGCTTCATGAGGCAATTGCTGACGGTGAGAGATACGACGAGGCCGTCATGATTATCAGCTTCCTCATCTCCATCTTCTTCGTCGAAGCTGATGGTCATGCTTCTGAGCTTTTTCTCTTCAGCACTCCTCAGCGGGCTAGGTGCTGTGTTTGGAACCTTCTCGAGCAAATCTCTTGGCTGCAGAGTATGTTAGTCCACATATTTCTGAACCTCCAGAGATAGAATTGATTACCTTATCGTGTAGGGGCTCAGGTGGCGGATGAGGCTGTTGCTGGCTGGGGCCAGCTTTATCTTCTTGCTGCCCCTTCTTCCCCATCAAGTGCTCGAGATAGCCCTTCTTGAGCAGCCATGCCACTCCTTTTTGAGAGCATTGCATTCTTCTGTTCGATGGCCATGGTCGCCATGGTAGCTACACCATTGGTGGTGTCCTTCTCGCTGTCTGGTCTGTCGCTTTTGCGAGGCCACCTAAGCGTGGTTCCCAGCTTTTCTAGTGCGTTTACTACGCCTCCTGCATCCACGTTAAAACAGTAGGAAGCAATGGAAGGGTAATCGTTTTAACTGATTTACCTGTGGCCTTGCTGGCTACGTTTTACTTTCGCGCTTCTGATATGGCTGATGGCGCCAATCATTCTTCTTCTGGTTCTGGGATTTCCGATCGTAGCTAGGCTCGCTTGACCTGGACGCCTCGTCCTCCTCGACACGTATCTCAGCCATAGCTCTGGCCCTGACCTCTTCGAATGTGCCACATGGGTACCTGGTCAATTCATAATACAATCTAGATTTATAGGTTAGTCCTCTCCTGAATGCTTCGATAGCGGTGGGGACATCCAGGTTCTTGACAGAGATCATCTCCTTGTTGAATCGATCCAGGTACTGCCTCACAGCTTCATTGCTTTCTGGGTGATGCGGTACAATCGCCGGTATGCTTCTCTAGGATCCTGCTGCTTGCAAACTGCATATAAAACTTGTTAATTAAAGCAGCAAAATTTTGGATGCTACCTGGCTTTAGACTTATCAGCCACTGTAAAGCGGGCCCAGATAGGGTGGCCCGAAGGACTTGCACATGGTGGCTTTCCAGCAGTGCTCAGGAATGGACAGAGTCCACATCTTCTGTTTATATTGAGCTACATGGTCATAGGGATCCGCAGCTCCATCATACAGCTTGTGAGGCTGGGTCACTTGATCTTTTTGGGAATCCTGGCTCTTGCGATTTCTTCCACGAAGGGGGATTGAGCGTAGCCATCAGGAGATTCTTCAGCCACAGGAGTTGGTGCTCCAGGTAACTTCGTCAGCATGCGAAGTATCTTCCTGTTCTGAGATTCTAGGAGCGCCATTTTCCTAGCTGCAGGATCAGCTTCATCTGCTTCATCGTCGGACCTAGCTGCTCCATCTTCACCTTCACTGGCCTCGGAATCTTCGAGATCGAGCATCTTAGGAGTTACATTCCGGGCACGTTGTTTGGGCGTTTTGCTACTTTTGACAGAATCCAATTCCTTTTTGAGGCTGTCAATGGTCTGCTGGGCTTCAGATTGAGTGCGGTGAAGGTCTTCTTGAGCCTTCAGCAAAGCCGCTTTCATTGCTTCAGCAGAATCGTCAGCCATTTCAAAGTTGGGTTGAAGTGTTTCTTTTTTGGGATTTTGATGAGAGTTTAGCTGTAGAGCCCCACGGTGGGCGCCAAACTGTTTATGCCAAATTCTGATCAGGCAGAACTTAGCTGAGGATCTACACTAATGAATGCAGCTAGAAGCAATAAAGAAACTAGCTACGGAATTAAAAGAGGATGCGAAAAGAGGCAAAGACACCAAGAAATGGTGACGCGAAAATCCCAGGAAGAGGGTAAAAACCGCGGGTGGAATTGAGTCCACCAATCCACTAATGAGAAGATTACAACCTATAGCTAGCAGCTAGCAGCTTATAGCTTGTACTAAGTACACTTGAGAATATTGTAATTGTAAGAGAGAGTAAGAATGTGAGTAAGAGCAATGTAAAGACTTATGTTTTACAGAATGTTTTCCCCCTTATTTATACTAATACATTTGTGTAACGTTATTCTTCCATTTGAACGTTGCTCAACAAACTCCCTAAGAAAGTGCCACTACTCCTAGAATCAAGGGAGATCTTCTCTTCTGCTGGCTAACCACTTCTCCCTACTTCCTTGGCTTAACGTCACTTATTTTGACTTGGTCTTGATCAGCATCCAATGTTCTTTCAACCGGATTTATTCAGCTCCCTTCGTCTCTGCTTGCTGTAGCTGCTATCTGATAATCTCAAGCTGGGACAAATGCGTAACCTGCAGGTTCAGCTTAGGAAAATTTTTAGGACATAACAAGCCTAAACAAATAAGTGGGCCAATTAGATTAGGTGGCAAAAAATTAAGCAAACCATGTGGATGGCTTTTGGTTTGGGAGCAAAGCAGTAAAAAGAATGAGGTGTTTGAGCCTAACCAAAAAAGCTCTCTCACGAAGTAGAAAGGTGACAATGGTAAAGCAAATTACATGAAAATGGAAAAACAGATGGAGAAGAATTGACCTTCGATTTTGCACTTGGACTTTGTACTTAGTTTTTGGATGGATGAAACCCTAATAGCTACAAAAATTTTGGACGATGTTGATTGATGGGGTACAAGACAAACACAAATGGAAAAAAGTAGAGATAGGTCTGAACAAATAAGTGGGCTAGTTTATTTAGGTGGCAAAAAATTAAGCAAGCTATGTGGATGACTTTTGGATTGGGAGTAAAGCAGTAAAAAGAATCAGGTTTTTGAGCATAACCAAACAAGCTCTCTCACGAAGCAGAGAGGTGACAATGGTGAAGCCAATTAGATGAAAATGGACAAACAAAGGGAGAACAATTCACCTCCAATTTTGCACTTGGACTTTGTACTTTTCAGTTTGTGGATGGATGAAACCCTAATATCTACAAAAATTTTGGACGATGTTGATTGATGGGGTACAAGACAAACAAAAATGGGAAAAAGAAAAGATAATTCTGAACAAATATGTGGGCTAGTTTATTTAGGTGGCAAAAAATTAAGCAAGCTATGTGGATGGCTTTTGATTTGGGAGTAAAGCAGTAAAAAGAATCAGGTGTTTGAGCATAACCAAACAAGCTCTCTCACGAAGCAGAGAGGCGACAATGGTGAAGCCAATTCGATGAAAATGGAGAAGCAAAGGGAGAACAATTAACCTCCAATTTTACACTTGGACTTTGTACTTCTCAATTTGTGGATGGAGGAAACCCTAAAATCTACAGAAAATTTGGAGGATGTTGATTTATGGAGTACATGACAAACACAAATGGAAATAAAAGAAGTCATAAGTCTGAACAAATAAAAAGGCCAGTTTATTCAGGTGGCAAAAAGTTAACCAAGCCATGTGGATGGCTTTTGGTTTGGGAGCAAAGCAATAAAAAGAATGAGGTGTTTGAGCCTAACCAAACTAGCTCTCTCACGAAGCAGAGAGGTGACAATGGTGAAGCCAATTCGATGAAAATGGAGAAACAAAGGGAGAACAATTCACCTCCAATTTTGCACTTGGACTTTGTACTTCTCAGTTTGTGGATGGATGAAACCCTAAAATCTACAGAAATTTTGGAGGATGTTGAGATATAGAGTACATGACAAATGCAAATGGAAAAAAAGAAGAGATAAGTCTAAACAAATAAGTGGGCCAGTTTTTTAAGTGGCAAAAAACTAAGCAAGCCATGTGGATGGCTTTTGGTTTGGAGCAAAGCAGTAAAAAGAATGAGGTGTTTGAGCCTAACCAAACAAGATCTCTCACGAAGTAGAGAGGTGACAATGGTAAAGCAAATTAGATGAAAATGGAGAAACAGAGGGAGAAGAATTCACCTCCAATTTTGCACTTGGACTTTGTACTTTTCAGTTTGTGAATGGATAAAACCTTAAAATCTACAGAAATTTTGGAGGATGTTTATTTATCGAGTACATGGCAAACACAAATGGCAAAAAATAAGAGATAAGTCTGAACAAATCAGTGGGCCAGTTTATTTAGGTGGCAAATAATAAAGCAAGTTATGTGGATGGCTTTTGGTTTGGGAGCAAAGCAGTAAAAAGAATCAGGTGTTCGAGCCTAACCAAACAAGCTCTCTCACGAAGCAGAGAGGTGACAATGGTAAAGCTAATTAGGTGAAAATGGAAAAATAGGGGGTGAAGAAGTGACCTTTGATTTTGCACTTGGACTTTGTACTTCTCTGTTTATGGATGGATGAAACCCTCAAATCTACATAAATTTTGGAGAATGTTGATTTACGGTGTACATGACAAACACAAATGGAGAAAAAAGAGATAAGTCTGAACAAATAAGTGGACCAGTTTATTTAGGTGGCAAAAAATTAAACAAGCCATGTGGATGGCTTTTGGTTTGGGAGCAAAGCAGTAAAGAGAATCTGGTGTTTGAGCTTAACCAAACAAGCTCTCTCACGGAGCAGAGAGGTGACAATGGTAAAGCAAATTAGATGAAAATGGAAAAATAAAAGGAGATGAATTGATCTTCGATTTTGCACTTGGACTTTGTACGTCTCAGCTTGTGGATGGATGAAACCCTAAAATCTATAAAAATTTTGGAGGATGTTGATTTATGGGGTACATGACAAACACAAACGGAAAAAAGAAGAGATAAGTTAGAACAAATAAGTGGGCCAGTTTATTTAGGTGGAAAAAATTAAGCAAGCCATTTGGGTGACTTTTGGTTTGGGAACAAAGCAGTAAAAAGAATCAGGTGTTTGAGCCTAACCAAATAAGCTCTCTCACGAAGCAGAGAGGTGACAATGGTAAAGCAAATTAGATGAAAATGGAGAAACAGAAGGAGAAGAATTCACCTCCAATTTTGCACTTTGACTTTGTACTTCTCAGTTTGTGGATGGATGAAACCCCGAAATCTACAGAAATTTTGGAGGATGTTGATTTATGGAGTACATGACAAACACAAATAGAAAATAACAAGTGATAAGTCTAAACAAATAAGTGGGCCAATTTGTTTAGGTGGCAAAAAATTAAGCAAACCATGTGGATGGCTTTTGCTTTGGGAGCAAAGCAGTAAAAAGAATGAGGTGTTTGAGCCTAACCAAAAAAGCTCTCTCATGAAGTAGAAAGGTGACAATGGTAAAGCAAATTACATGAAAATGGAAAAACAGATGGAGAATAATTGACCTTCGATTTTGCACTTGGACTTTGTACTTAGTTTTTGGATGGATGAAACCCTAATAGCTACAAAAATTTTGGACGATGTTGATTGATGGGGTACAAGACAAACACAAATGGAAAAAAGTAGAGATAGGTCTGAACAAATAAGTGGGCTAGTTTATTTAGGTGGCAAAAAAATTAAGCAAGCTATGTGGATGGCTTTTGGATTGGGAGTAAAGTAGTAAAAAGAATCAGGTTTTTGAGCATAACCAAACAAGCTCTCTCACGAAGCAGAGAGGTGACAATGGTGAAGCCAATTAGATGAAAATGGACAATCAAAGGGAGAACAATTCACCTCCAATTTTGCACTTGGACTTTGTACTTTTCAGTTTGTGGATGGATGAAACCCTAATATCTACAAAAATTTTGGACGATGTTGATTGATGGGGTACAAGACAAACAAAAATGGGAAAAAGAAAAGATAATTCTGAACAAATATGTGGGTAGTTTATTTAGGTGGAAAAAATTAAGCAAGCTATGTGGATGGCTTTTGATTTGGGAGTAAACCAGTATAAAGAATCAGGTGTTTGAGCATAACCAAACAAGCTCTCTCACGAAGCAGAGAGGCGACAATGGTGAAGCCAATTCGATGAACATGGAGAAGCAAAGGGAGAACAATTAACCTCCAATTTAGCACTTGGACTTTGTACTTCTCAATTTGTGGATGGAGGAAACCCTAAAATCTACAGAAATTTTGGAGGATGTTGCTTTATGGATTACATGACAAACACAGATGGAAAAAAAAGAAGTCATAAGTCTGAACAAATAAAAAGGCCAGTTTATTCAGGTGGCAAAAAATTAACCAAGCCATGTGGATGGCTTTTGGTTTGGGAGCAAAGCAATAAAAAGAATGAGGTGTTTGAGCCTAACCAAACTAGCTCTCTCACGAAGCAGAGAGGTGACAATGGTGAAGCCATTAGATGAAAATGGAGAAACAAAGGAGAATAATTCACCTTCAATTTTGCACTTGGACATTTACTTTTCTAGTTTGTGATGATGAAACCCTAAAATCTACAGAAATTTTGGAGGATGTTGAGATATAGAGTACATGACAAACACAAATGGAAAAAAAGAAGAGATAATTCTGAACAAATAAGTGGGCCAGTTTATTTAGGTGGCAAAAAATTAAGCAAGCCATGTGGATGGCTTTTGGTTTGGGTGCATAGCAAAAAAAAGAATCAGGTGTTTGAGCCTAACCAAACAATCTCTCTCACGAAGTAGAGAGGTGACAATGGTAAAGCAAATTAGATGAAAATGAGAAAACAGAGGGAGAAGAATTCACCTTCGATTTTGCAATTGGACTTCGTACTTCTCAGTTCGTAGATGGATGAAACCCTAAAATCTACAAAAATTTTGGAGGATGTTGATTAATGGAGTACATGACAAACACAAATGGAAAAAAAGAAATATGTCAGAACAAATAAGTGGGCCATTTTATTAAGGTGGCAAAAAATGAACCAAGCCATGTGGATGGCTTTTTGTTTGGGAGCAAAGCAGTAAAAAGAATGAGGTGTTTGAGCCTAACCAAACAATCTCTCTCACGAAGCAGAGATGTTACAATGGTAAAGCGAATTAGTTGAAAATGGAGAAACAAAGGGAGAATAATTCACCTCCAATTTTGCACTTGGACTTTGTACTTCTCAGTTTGTGGATGGATGAAACCCTAAAATCTAAAGAAATTTTAGAGGATGTTGAGATATGGAGTACATGAGAAACACAAATGGAAAAAAAGAAGAGATAAGTCTAAACAAATAAGTGGGCCAGTTTTTTTAAGTGGCAAAAAACTAAGCAAGCCATGTGGATGGCTTTTGGTTTGGGAGAAAAGCAGTAAAAAGAATGAGGCGTTTGAGCCTAACCAAACAAGCTCTCACACGAAGTAGAGAGGTGACAATGGTAAAGCAAATTAGATGAAAATGGAGAAACAGAGGGAGAAGAATTCACCTCCAATTTTGCACTTGGACTTTGTACTTTTCAGTTTGTGAATGGATGAAACCTTGAAATCTACAAAAATTTTGTAGGATGTTGATTTATCAAGTACATGACAAACACAAATGGAAAAAAAGAAGAGATAAGTCTGAACAAATAAGTGGGCCAGTTTATTTAGGTGGCAAATAATTAAGCAAGCTATGTGGATCGCTTTTGGTTTGGGAGCAAAGTAGTAAAAAGAATCAGGTGTTTTAGCCTAACCAAACAAGCTTTCTCACGAAGCAGAGAGGTGACAATGGTAAAGCTAATTAGGTGAAAATGGAAAAATAGGGGGTGAAGAAGTGACCTTTGAATTTGCACTTGGAATTTGTACTTCTCTGTTTATGGATGGATGAAACCCTCAAATCTACATAAATTTTGGATGATGTTGATTTACGGACATGACAAACACAAATGGAGAAAAAAGAGATAAGTCTGAACAAATAAGTGGACCAGTTTATTTAGGTGGCAAAAAATTAAACAAGCCATGTTGATGGCTTTTGGTTTGGGAGCAAAGCAGTAAAGAGAATCAGGTGTTTGAGCTTAACCAAATTAGCTCTCTCACGGAGAAGAGAGGTGACAATGGTAAAGCAAATTAGATGAAAATGTAATAATAAAAAATATATTGTATTTGATTTTTGCACTTGGACTTTGTACGTCTCAGTTTGTGGATGGATGAAACACTAAAATCTATAGAAATTTTGGAGGATGTTGGTTTATGGGGTACATGACAAACACAAACGAAAAAAGAAGAGATAAGTCAGAACAAATAAGTTGGCAAGTTTATTTAGGTGGTAAAAAATTAAGCAAGCCATTTGGATAGCTTTTGGTTTGGGAAATAAGCAGTAAAAAGAATCAGGTGTTTGAGCCTAACCAAATAAGCTCTCTCACAAAGCAGAGAGGTGACAATGGTAAAGCAAATTAGATGAAAATGGAGAAACAGAAGGAGAAGAATTCACCTCCAATTTTGCACTTTGACTTTGTACTTCTCAGTTTGTGGATGTATGAAACCCCAAAATCTATCGAAATTTTGGAGGATGTTGATTTATGGAGTACATGACAAACACAAATAGAAAATAACAAGAGATATGTCTGAAAAAATAAGTGGGCCAGTTTATTAAGGTGGCAAAAAATGAACCAAGCCATGTGGATGGCTTTTGGTTTGGGAGCAAAGCAGTAAAAAGAATAAGGTGTTTGAGCCTAACCAAACACGCTCTCTTACGAAGCAGAGAGGTGACAATGGTAAAGCAAATTAGATGAAAATGGAGAAACAGAGGTAAAAGAATTCACCTCCAGTTTTGCACTTGGACTTTGTACTTTTCACTTTGTGAATGGATGAAACCTTAAAATCTACAGAAATTTTGAGGGATGTTGATTTATCGAGTACATGACAAACACAAATGGACAAAAAGAATAGATAAGTCTGAACAAATAAGTGGGCCAGTTTATATAGGTGGCAAATAATAAAGCAAGGCATGTGGATGGCTTTTGGTTTGGGAGCAAAGCAGTAAAAAGAATAAGGTGTTTGAGCCTAACCAAACAATCTCTCTCACGAAGCAGAGAGGTGACAATGGTAAAGCAAATTAGATGAAATTGGGAAAACGGAGGGAGAAGAATTCACCTTCGATTTTGCACTTGGACTTCGTACTTGTCAGTTCATGGATGGATGAAACCCTAAAATCTACAAAAAATTTGGAGGATGTTGATTTATGGAGTACATGACGAACACAAATGGAAAAAAAGAAGAGATATGTCTGAACAAATAAGTGGACCAGTTTATTTAGGTGGCAAAAAATTAAGCAAGCCATTTGGATGGCTTTTGATTTGGGAGCAAAGCAGTAAAAAGAATCAGGTGTTTAAGCCTAACCAAATAAGCTCTCTCACGAAGCAGAGAGGTGACGATGGTAAGCAACAGATGAAAATAGAGAAACAGGAAGGAGAAGAATTCAACCTCCAATCTTACACTTGACTTTGTACTTCTCATTTGTGATGGATGAAACCCAAAAATCTACTGAGAATTTTGGAGGATTTTGATTTATGGAGTACTGACAAACACAAATAGAAATAACAAGAGATAAGTCTAAACAAATAAGTGGCCAGTTTGTTTAGGTGGCAAAAAATTAAGCAGGCCATGTGGATGGCTTTTGGTTTGGGAGCAAAGCAGTAAAAAGAATGAGGTGTTTAAGCCTAACCAAACAAGCTCTCTCACGAAGCAGAGAGGTGACAATAAGCCAATTAGATGAAAATGGAGAAACAAAGGGAGAATAATTCACCTCCAATTTTGCTCTTGGACTTTGTACTTCTCAGTTTGTGGATGGATGAAACCCTAAAATCTACAGAAATTTCTGAGAATGTTGATCTATCGAGTACATGACAAACACAAATGGAAAAATAGAAGAGATAAGTCTGAACAAATAAGTGGGCCAGTTTATTTAGGTGGCAAATAATTAAGGAAGCCATGTGGATGGCTTTTGATTTGGGAGCAAAGCTGTAAAAAGAATAAGGTGTTTGAGCCTAACCAAACAAGCTCTCTCACGAAGCAGAGAGATGATGATGGTAAAGCAAATTAGATGAAAATGGAAAAGTAGAGAGAGAAAATTTCACCTTTGATTTTGCATTTGGACTTTGTACTTTTCAGTTTGTGGATGGATGAAACCCTAAAATCTACAGAAATTTTGGAGGATGTTGATTTATGGAGTACATGACAAACACAAATGGAAAAAAAGAAAAGATAAGTCTGAACAAATAAGTGGCCCAGTTTATTCAGGTGGCAAAAAATTAAGCAAGCTATGTGGATAGCGTTTGGTTTCAGAGCAAAGCAGTAAAAAGAATGAGGTGTTTGAGCCTAACCAAATAATCTCTCTCACAAAGTAGAGAGGTGACAATGGTAAAACAAATTAGATGAAAATGGGAAAACAGAGGGAGAAGAATTCACCTTCTATTTTGCACTTGGACTTTGTACTTTTCAGTTTGTGGATGGATGAAACCCTAAAATCTACAGAAATTGTGGAAGATGTTTATTTATTGAGTACATGACAAACACAAATGGACAAAAACAAAAAGATAAGTCTGAACAAATAAGTAGGCTAGTTTATTTAGGTGTCAAAAAATTAAGCGAGCCATGTGGATGGCTTTTGGTTTGGGAGCAAAGCAGTAAAAATAATGAGGTGTTTGAGCCTAACCAAACAAGCTCTCTCACGAAGCAGAGAGGTGACAATGGTAAAGCAAATTAGATGAAAATGGAGAAACAAAGGGAGAAGAATTCACCTCCTATTTTGCAATTAGACTTTGTACTTCTCAGTTTATGGATGGATGAAACCTTAAAATCTACATAAATTTTGGATGATGTTTATTGATGGGGTACATGACAAACAAAAATGGAAAAAAGAAGAGATAAGTCTGAACAAATAAGTGGGCCAGTTTATTTAGGTGGCAAAAAGTTAAGCAAGCTATGTGGATGGCTTTTGGTGTGGGAGTAGAGCAGTAAAAAGAATCAGGTTTTCGAGCCTAACCAAACAAGCTCTCTCACGAAGCAGAGAGTTTTGTTTGGTTAGGAACACTCCCTCTTTTGTTATTGTTGGGATAAATTCCAAATTTTAGAGTCTTATCTCAATTCATTCATCATACACTCGTGTGTATTATGTGCATCACTAGTAGAATAAATGCTATTTGCTGCGGTCAAAAAGTGGCCTATTGCGGCGGTTTTGGACGCGCAGCAATTAAGGACGCAACAATAGGTAATTAATATATTGCTGCGGTTTAAAACCGCAGCAATATTTAAACATATTGCTACGGTTTCTAGGTGAAACCGCATCAATATAATAATTTAATATTAGATTTATAATACACCTATTGCTGCGGTTTCTAGGTCAAAACCGCAGCAATAGGTACCGGTACAGGTAAAATTTTTTTTTTTTTTTTTGCATTTTGCCATTAAATTTTAAAGACAAAAAAACTAAAAGAAAATAAAACATTACTTCTTGAAATTAATGACAAAAAATTATTATACAAAATTCAAAAACATAAAAAATACAAAAAAAACAGATTGAAATATATTATTATAATGTATTTAAGGCAGATTGTAAAAAAGTTAAAATTATAGTACAAAAAACAGATCTAAAAAGAAATTATAACAATTAACATAAAAAAAATACCCAACAAAAGAATAGAAATGTAACTCCAAAAAACTATAAGAAAAAATATATACAACTATAATAATTTTTTTTGGTGGAAAAGAGGGCAGAACACCCAATACAAGGAAAGGAAAAAAACACAGAAGACGAAAACAACGACACTACAGAAAGACGACTAGATCTGAAAGTAATCGTATACAAATAATTACAAAAATATTATAATAACAACAATTAAAAAAATAACAACATTTACAAAATAACATCTCTTAAAAAAAAAAAACAGAGGTTAAACGGCCGACGAAGGACGAACTGGAACGAACTGCAACGACGAAGGACGAACTGGAACAAACTGCAACGACGAAAGACGAAGTGAAGTTAAACGGCTGGAACGAAGTGAAACGGCCGACGAAGGACGAACTGGAACGATGAATGAACAGCCGACCGCCGCACAAACGACGAAGGACTGGACCGCTACACGAACGACGAAGGATTGGACCGCCGCACGAACGACTGGACCGACGAACGAACTGGGACGACGAACGAACTGGAACGACGCAGATGTGGTTTCGCCGGAACGGAACAACGACGGGAGGCGTGAAACTGATGTCGTGGGTGGTTAAATCTCAGAGGAGAAAGAGAGGAGAGAGAGATGCGTGAGTTTGAGGAGAGAGAGGAGAGAGAGATGCGTGAGTTTGTGGAGAGAGAGAGGGAGGCGTGGGAGGAGAGTGAGCGTTTAGGGTTTAGTGAGAGAGGTGCCATCTTAAATAATTTGGGGAGCCTAATATTGCTGCGGTTTCTAAGTAGGACCGCAGCAATATATTAAAAAAATATTTTTTTAATATATTGCTGCGGTCCTACGTGGAAACCGCAACAATATTAGCTGTTCAGGGCCCCACATTATTTTTAAAAAGTGTCAGTCAGACAATATTGCTGCGATTTTGGGTGGGAACCGCAGCAATATTGTCAATTTCTATTTTTTTTTTTTGCGTGTTATATTGCTGCTTATAGATAAAACCGCAGCAATATCACCGCAGCAAATAGCATTTATTCTACGAGTGCATTATACATCTAATACCAATTTTTGCTTATTTTTTTATTTGACACTCTAATTTTTTAGGGCATATTTGGGAACACTTGTTGGAGTATTCAATGGAATTGGAATTGGATTTGATATTCGGCCAATTCCAATATAATTTCAATCTAAGTTAAAAACACATGGTATAAACTCCACCCCATCCCATGTCATTTCAATTTCTCCCCATTCTATTTTCTCTCTCCTCCAAGTTCCCCATTATTCCCTTTCTTCATTCCCCCTCCGCTGGCAACCATAACCCACGCCCGAATTGAAATTCAATTCTCATGTTTCCCAAACCAATTTTAAGAATTGGATTTGGAGTTCAATTCCTTTGAGGAAATGAAATTGGAATTTAAATGCACGATTTCAATTTCTAGAATTGAAATACTGAAATTGAAATTATATTTGAGTTCCCAATGCTACCTTAGTACCTAGTACTCATTTGAATGATTTCAAATGAGAAATAAGCAAAAAAATAGTCTTACATGCAACATGTCTAGTGGTACACCAGGTGTATTTTAAAAATATTATTTTACTCTCTGTTCCAAAAAAGTCTGAACACACTTAATCGGACATGTGAAGTTGTAGTGTGGTTATCAAATATTATTTTATTATTTTTAATATGAATCTCTAATGGAAGTAAAAAAAAATTTTAAGAAAAAAACATCGACCCACCTCACATTAGTATAATTCATCACTCAATCACTCAATCACTCTAATTAAGAACTCCACCTTAAAAACAATTAAATTTTTTTTTATAACAGAAAGTTAAATGCAAGATTAGGAAAGATATTTCTCAAAACTAAACTGAAACTGGTCAATAAATTAAATTTGAAAAATGCTCATTGTTAAACCCCGTGTTTTGGCAATTTGCATCTAATAACCACATATTGAAAAATGGTCATGTATCAATAGTTTTTGAATGTCATGACATTAACGATAAAAAATTTCATTATACTAACTTTTTTTTAAGTTAGTTAAGGTTGAATATTTTCATCAATGCACATATACTTATAATAAAACACAAATATTATACACAATAATTACAATATCTTACACAATAATTAAAACATTGTACAAAATTTGATTAAAATAATTATCTATTAGTGATTTTTTTTTTAATTTGCATTATTCTTTGTGTAATTTTTTTCTCTACTAAATTTATCTTGACTATAACCTGAAAAGAACACATTAGCAGAAAAATTAAAAATTTTTATCATCAATGTCATGCTACAGAATAACAGTAGTAGAGGGCCATTTAATAGAATAAATTTATTTTTCTGGTTACCATATATACATTATTTAGAATTTATAAAAAAAATCTAGGGTTATCAATGAGAATTTCCCATTAAAATTTAATCCTGAAGATAGTCTATATATCCATAGTTGTCGAATTAGAGCGTTTGAATTTTGAGTGATATTAGATAGTCAACACATCTCGATGGATAAGGTTGGGCTTGAAGGTTGCGAAGCTTATAAGGGGAGTATGGATATCACTGAATAATAATTATAGTTCTCCATCGACACTGATACTTGTCCTACAAGATATGAGTAGTTGTAGGCACATAATCATATCTCTCTATTTAGAGATCTAATAATGAAACATATCGCGGTCTTAATTGGTCCAACCCAAGAGAAGAGCAATCCAAAAAGCCATCCCCAAACTCTTTTGGAAAGTGTTAAAGTCCTATTTTAAAGCCCAATTAATTATTCATGATAACTAATTGTATTTTGAGTCCAATCCTTTGAAAATCCCAATTAATTGTTTAATAATAATTATTTATTTTTAATACATAAATATTTCCAAAGATTTTTTTATAGTTAAAATAGAATTTTGTCCCGTAAAATCAGATTTTCGGAATTAAAAGATAAAATAAAATCTTTTAAAACGCGTTTTAGAAAAGCCAGCAAAGACGTGTCAAAAGCCGGGCTGGTGTGCCTAGCACACCAGCTTCCGCCTGGCGCATGTCAGTGCGTCAAACGCACCCTTTTCCACTTGTGTAAGGTGCATCAATCTGCACCTGACACGTGAATTTCTGACTCACACAGAATCGTGCATCAAGCGCACTTCTCTGCAAGAGACGTGATTTTTCTTTCGTATCTTTTTCAAAGCACTTACCACGTGTACGCTTTCTACTTGGCATGTCGCGTCATGCGTGTGACACATCAACCTGCGCCAGGTGCAGCTGGCGCATGAGGTGCAGTTTCGTTTTTCCTATAAATAGGCTTGATTTCCATACAGATTTAAGAACGGATTTTACACACAACCCTCGACTTTCATATTACGAACCTCTCTACATAACTTCCCTACAAAAAGTCATACCTTTCAAACACAAACACATTCAAATCTACATACTTTCAGACATTCAGATTTTCAAACTTCACAATTGCTCGGCCCAAAGGTTGTCAATACCGCAGACCTAAGTCACGATCTTTAATATAAAAATTGTACCTTTGTACATTCTAATCCCTTTTTTATATTCTATTTTATATCCATACATTATTATTCATATCTATGCACATTATATGTTTGCTTGATTATTCTACATATATTATATGATTGTTCTATGCATAATTGCTTTTATCACCCACATGTTGTTTTTGCTAATCAAGACCTAAAGAACTATTCTAATATTAATTAGATTAATTTGGACAAGCTGCTAGGTTCCCTGTAATATTGATTGCATAATAACATATCACTAAAAATTAGTCTTTTATGTGTTTCCTGAACCAACCTAGACTAATTATTTTTAGAGTGCTTAAAACATTATTTAGTTATTCTCTGCATAAACATTAAAATGAACTGATATTTAGTAGAGGCCAGCAATGAGCAATATGGTTCCTGACTGTGTTCATACCCTCACCCACGAACTCAATCTTTGGTCCATTTTGACCATGTATGGAGTCCAGACGGAGAAAACTACATTGGATAAGTCCTTAATTTGACCCTACGGTTTCCCATATCCAATTAGGTTTATGAGTCTTTCTTAAAAGACTTGTTGGCGACTCAAAATGTTTTCAATAAAAACCTTTACAATGGGATAGTCAAATCTAATATGTGCTTATCCCGCGTGGGAAAAATAAAAACACACCTATAATTTAGCGACTTCACTAGGGAGGATTTTGAAAATTTAATTTTTAAAATGAGTGGGTGAAACTCGAAAAATACGATTCATACTTTTTTATGCTTTTGAATGACATACAGTTTTGCATATTCATGGCTATTGTTCATCTACCATAAGGAAATCTACCTTGCCTCATTATCACATGTTTTATGTGTGAGGTCAACTCCGGGGGGGTTTGCGCTTTGTCCTTCCACAAACCTTCCTGAGCGATAGTGTTGAATCTTAGTTATAAGCAAACCTACCCAACCATGGTATTGTTCTCTTGTTCATGACTTGAGAACTGGAGTGCGTCTTACATGTGGCCACCTCTTTAAGCAGAGGTACGATGCGTGGGATCAATCTCTTAGTTATGGACCCTTTCAGACTGAACCTAAACATTGACGTTAGGTTGGAACTTTTACATCCACGTTATATGACATTTACATGTGATTGCAACTTTGCATGTTATTAACATGTCAAATTGTCATTATTATGCATGGTTCATCAAATCGCGTCTAACAAACAATAAAAAATTCATCAATTGACCAAAACTTCACCAAAATCCGCGAAAAACATGTCATGCAAGTAGTGCCAAGCACATTAAGTTGCGCCTGGTGCACCACTCCCGTGCCAGACGCACGGCTGTGCGTCGCGCGCAGTAGTGCTGCGTGGCACATAGTCTGTGCATCACATACTTTTCGTCGACTTACTCGTCGTGGTGGTCGATCCTATGTTCAGTCCTATATTCGGTTTGTCTGTCTTCGCGTAAAAGTATAGTCATTCTAGGGGTCTCACCTTATTCAAACATAAAAATCAATCTTTTCATACAAGGTCGACTCTGTCCTTAAAAAGTCTATCTAGAAAAATGGTCATAGTAGAGTTAGAATCATCATGCATGTCTATCTTCTCATGATGTCCAACTAATCTTTCCTACCGATCCTGCCCTATCATATTCAATCAATTTGAAAAACTTACATTTTTCAAAATCAATCCTACACCTTCTTCAATTCTACTCTTTTTCAAAGAGCAATTACTAATCATCATCATACACGACATTGACGAAAAAATATATATTTTCAAAACTAATCCACCATCTTTTACTTACAAAAGATAAAACAAGGAGTTCCTTTCAAAAACGAATTTTGAAAATTTTAAGGCCATTCCAAACACCTTCACGCAATCCAAACAACCCCATGCAATCCATTTGCATTATTCTAGGCCTGTATGCATTAGAGTCCATTTTGCATTCATCCTAGGCCCGTCTAATTTGAGTCCACACATTCACTAGCATTAGAGTCCATCTTAGGCCCATATAACTCTAGTTCATGTCAAAATATAGATCCATTTACATCTTTACGTGAAGTCTACTTCAAGTTTATTCCTAATCAATTCCAATCTAAGTCTAAGTCTAATACAATCGAAATCTTAGTTCCATTTAGGCCTAATTCATTTCCTAGGTATAGTGTGCATTATATGTAAGCCACAGTCAATGGTAGGACTATAAAATTTCCCTATGTCTAGTTTGCATTGTATGTAAACCCTAATTAGTCTTCGGACTATAAAAGTCAGTCTTCGGACTATAAAACTCAGTCTTAGGATGGACATAAAATTTCTCTAGGTCTAGTTTGCATTGTATGTAAACCCTAATTAGTCTTCGGACTATAAAAGGTAGTCTTCGGATTATGAAAGTCAGTCTTACGACTATAAATTTCCCTAGGTCTAGTTTGCATTATATGTAAACCCTAGTTAGTCTTCAGACTATAAAAGTCAGTCTTCGGACTATAAAAGTCAATCTTAGTACTATAAATTTCCCTAGGTCTAGTTGGCATTATATGTAAGCCCTAGTCAGTTTTCGGACTATAATGTCGGTCTTAGGATTATAAAATTTCTCTAGGCCTAGTTTGCATTATATGTAACACCTAGTTAGTCTTCGGACGATAAAAGTCAGTATTAGGACTATAAAATTCCCCTAAGTCTAGTTTGCACTATATGTAAACCCTAGTCAGTCTTTGGACTATAAAATTTTCCTAGGTCGAAACCCTAGTCAGTCTTTGGACTATTAAAGTTCATCCCCTAAGTCTAATTAACTACCTTTACTTGTCTACCCTACTTTTAGTCTAGTCTGCTTATTGTAAGTGCAAAGTCTAGTACTCAGCAAAGTTTAATCATTCAGACTGCTTGCATAGTCCAGTCCAATCCTTGTTTGTATATGCATTTAGTTAGGCTCATATCTCCATCATGGCCAAGCCCATATTACTCCTAAATCATACCTATCTCTCATTATTTCCATTTCCATTTCTTATTCCCATATATCATCTCCAATTCTTATTTCGAGAACATTGTTTCTTAAAATTTACCAGGTTCATTCGATTTCTGGTCAGGACAGGTCGTGAGATTATAACTTAGGAATGTCCAATAGAGAGACAACAAGGTCGACTTACTCCCAGGCTCATCAACCGCATCCTAACCTTTTCAAACGAATCGTCCGACTATTCTGAATCATCATCTGAAATGGGGGACACCAATGAACAACTCAATGCCATTATGGTTCAACTTCAAATGATAAACTCTCGTCTTGAGGGCCAAGATAAAGAGATTAAGGCACTAATAGAGAAACAAACTGAAGAAAAAGAACAGGGCGACACTCCTCCACCACCACGACCTTCAATCAAGTCTGAGAAGGATTTGAGGTTCGAAAAATTGAAGCAATTGATCCATTCAACTCTTGCACTCAAGAGTCAAGGTCATGGTCATGGTCATGACATCATTGATCCTGAACTGAGGAAAAGCTCCCCCGAAAATATTGCATTGGAAGACCTCCCAAAATTCAAGGGGTCGAAGACCCAGATGATCATTTTAGAGTTTTCTCCATCTACATGGCTCTCAAGGGCATGAGCAAGGACCTATTTGCTTATGTCTTTTCCTTGCCTTCGATGCACATCCATCCAAGTGGTTCAGGTCACTGAATAAGACTAAGTTGAATGACTAGGACTATATCAAAGAAGAGTTTCAAAAAATAATACATATACCATACTCAGCTTCCCATTGGCCTTCGTGAGTTGGATCTAACTAAACATAACTCCAACAAAGACTTCGTTACCTTCCTCAACAGATGGAGGGAAAAAGCTGCACAAATGACTAACAGACCATCTCAAGAGGATCAAGTCCGAATGGTGATCCGCAATCTACAGCCTAAGTACGGAGAACATATTAAATTCCAACCTATAGAGTCTTAATTTGACAAAGCTTTATAAAGTAGGCTTATCGATCAAAGAAGAGGTCAAAGCCTCAAAGAGTAAGGGTTATAACAACATCAACACTTTCCAGAAGAGTATGGTGTCAATGCCTTAACTACTGTAAAGGGAGGTTATCAGAAGTATCAAATAACCTTCACTCCATTGGACATGACTTTAGAGGAAGCTTTCAATAGGCTTCATAAAAAAGGAGCAATATAACCTATCAGTCCTACTATAGACCCCAAACCTGAAAATAGGCACAAGAAGCAGAACCCTAATGCCTATTGGAACTACCACCAAGGGAATGGACACTCAAATAGTCAACTCTGCAAGACGTGGTTGATAGTGGCAGACTTTTAATTCCGCCTGCAGCAAAGGTCAGCAAGAACAACAACCCCTTGGGTATCATATCAACAGTAAAGGGGGCTTAGTCATTTTGCGTTGGTTTTTTAGGTTGAGTCGGAAAGTCCCTGTAATCCCCGTAATTTTATGAATTTTATAAATATATTTTAATGTATATATATATATATATATATATATATATATATAATTATAATATATATATATTATAATATATATTATATATAATATATATATATATATATATATATATATATTAATATAATTTATTTCTTAAAGGTTGACTATTTGCAGGTCAAATGATTGTTTAATGATTTTAAGTAATCAAATATTTAATTTAGTCATACTTTGAAGATTATTTAAATAGCTTAAAACACCTTTTGGTTTAGTAAAAGGATTTTAATATTGGGTTAGAGGAGCCCAAACCTTATAGCTTTTCCTATGAACATCTTCATTAAACTAACCCATCAAAGCCCAACTTACTATTGGACCCTTAAAGGGTGATCCTATAAATACCCTTTATTAAACATTTCCCCACACATTACACAATTCCCCACAAATTTGTGTTCTCACTATCGGTCCTCCCTTGGGTTCGACTACTTGCTTGCCCTTGCTACTTGTTAGTGGGTTGTGTTGAGGTGTTTTATAAATTGTATTTCGTTGAGGATCCTTAGGGCCTTAACGACACCCTTGGCCATGTTCCCGACCACCCCCACCAATGAGCTCAAAATATAGTTAATTATCATGAATAAGTAATTGCGCTTTAAAATATGACTTTAACACTTTTCAAAAGACTTTTGGGTGGCTTTTCAGAGTGCTCTACCCTTGGGTCGGATCCATTAAGATTGTGGTATGTTTCATCATTGAATCCTTAAATGGGGAGACATGATTATGTGTCTATAGAAGCCCCCACTTTGACTTCAGAAAACCGAAAGTCAAGGTATACGGTGTCGAGGCGGAGAATGATTTCAAATGCTCTACAGTTTAGAACTTGTCTATATACATTGGTCTCCGCAAAACAAAGTTAGTATGCAGGACAATAACTACAAGTAATTTGATTACCTGTAGAAGAGGATGTTAGTAGATAGGTGCAAACAACTCAGCTAAAGCACATAATGATGCAAACTTAGACAATCTAAGGACGAATGCGACGCTATGCAAGGATTAAGGTTATGCAAAGCTAAGGGATGATGTAATACCCCATATTTTTAGTATTTATTTAAATAATTAAATATTTATTTTCTAAAATAAATATTTTAAGCAAAGGGTATTTTAGTGTTTTCACTTATTTTGAATTATTTTGGCGGGAATACGACGCCAAAAATGGATTTGTTAAGCTTTTGGTATTAAATCTAGCAAAAAAATTTAGAAAACCAAAAAAAAAAAAAAATTTTGGGGGGGCCATATATTCCTACGGATTTATGGTAATGGAGGGAGTTTGTTTTCCTATAACTTCAAATTTATGATGGGGTTACAAATCTTGGTTTAATCTCCTATTTATGGTGAAGGTTACAAACTATTTAATTTTTGAAATTAAGTACTACCTATTCTACTCCTATAAATACCCCATACTTAAGCCATCTTTTCCACACAAAAATTTGAAGAATACATACTCTCTTACTTCAAAGTTCATTTTTCTCTTCTCATCTATTCTAGTTTTATATTTCTTATTCAACTTCCAATTTTCTTTGGTTTAAGAAAATATTTTGATATTTCTTACTCAAAAATATTATGCTCATGATAGGTCATTCATGTTTAAATTCATGATTAAGTTCATGTGATAAATTACTTATTGGTTGGTTATGAGAAAGCTCAATCATAAGAATAAGTGAAAATACTAGTATACATTTTGTGCAAAATCAAGGTACGTTATGTAGCTAGATCTTTTGAAATATGGTTTTATGTGATAAAGTTGTTAATTGATTTAATGGTTGGATTGGTTTAGAAATTTGGTTTGAAATGTGATACATATTTTATTATTCACTCTTGGAAGTGAAAAGAAGGAATGATTTTATCAATCATTTTTATATAGAAGTTTTGTTATCCTTTTTGGAAAATTAAATTATTTTTACAAGGAAAGGTTGATTGGTTTTTTATGAACTTTGAATGTTCAAAAAGTTGTTTATGAGGAAAGGAGGTTTATTCATGACTTACAAGTCATATTTATTTATTTCCGCTTGATTAATATCAAGAGATTCAAAGTCCACTTGTTGGCAATTATAGTTACCCTTGATATAGCTCCGTGATGGGATGACTAGCTTGGGGGGTGTGCACACTTAGCAAAATAGAAGGGAGATAAGAAGAGGAATTGTTTTCAGGATTATTTTTAATCCAAGTTGTTTGGAAAGAGTTTGTTCTTAAAAGGTTATTCTTGAATTATTATTCAAGTGTTTGGAAAGAGTTTGTTCTTAAAAGGTTATTCTTGAATTATTATTCAAGTGTTTGGAAAAGTTTGTTCTTAAAATGTTATTCTTGAATTATTATTAAGTGTTTGAAAATAGTTTATTCTTAAAGAGTTATTCTTGAATTATTGGTGATGGAGTTTTCGAAATGAAAAATTATTACGAACTAACAAATGTGTTACTTATCTAGTACATTTCATACTCAGATTTATACTGACGCGTATTTTCTTTCCTATTTGGCTTTGCCCTGTTTACCTTTTTGGTAAGCGATTTTACAGGTGAATTTTGGATGTGCATGAGAGCATACTAGGAAAGGGATCTTCACCTAGATTAGAGCGTTTCATTTATTTTGAGTATTGAGACAATATTTACTTTTATTAATAAAGAAGTATTATTATTTTTGGTTAAGCCTTCCGCTGCAAGTTATTTTGTTAGTTAGTAGTTGGTTACCGAAAGTGTGTTAGTCACATGGCGGTAATACTCCTAAATGACTCAAATATTATTTACGACATTATTTATTTAAAAGCGAGTAATTTGGGGGGTGTTAGAGATGACACGTTATGCAAGTTCAGGGTTATGCGAGACTAGGATGAATGAAATGCAATGCAAGTTCAGGGTTTTGCTAGGCTAGAAGATCTGGATACGTAGAGAGATAAAATGATCAGAAATGAATAGAATAATTTTTTAATATCATTTTTTAGTAAATAATTGGGATCCGCAAACGAGGTATGCTGATTAGTGATTACAACTTTTCAGGAGTTTGATTTGGAGGCACCACCACATATAGAAGGCCCCACTTTGGATGAGCTTGTCTTGAATTAGGCTTGAGCCTTAATTGAAATGTAGTTGACCTGTCTTGAGCATTGAAAGTTATCGCTAGGATTCTTCTTTGGGAAGTTGATACAAGCAAAGTCAAATATCACTAGAAACCATGGAATTGTCGGAGAGTTCTTTAGGGAAAAGGAGAGTCTGGATTGAAAAAATAAAAAGTTTGAATTTGTGAATTAAATAAATGTATGTAGGAAAAGGCTTTAACGAGGCTAGGTTCAGACTCGAGTTTATGTTTGGATCTCGAAAGGATATGCTCCTAAATTCTAGAAAATCAAATCATTATACCATGACTAATTTATTTATTGAAGCGGTCGGACCTCAAAATTAGGATTCCTACGTATCATTGCGAAATTAGACCATTAGTAGTTCCCGATTTGATTTTTTTTGTGCCCTAACTTTTGCCTAGGGCGCCATTTTGGGTTTTCCACCTAGCGAGCTTGCACATACCTTGAAGAAGAAGTTAGGGTTAATGAATGGTTGAAAGGTTTAAGGTTTGAAGTTTAGATGAAGGTTTAATTGGTTGGGCTAATGGAGGATCATGGATTTGAATTATAAGGGTTAAGGTTTTGATGGATTGAAGGATTATGAGGGGTATAACTTGTGTCGAGGCCTCCTAGCTACATTTTTTATTTCTTTATTGGGTCCTAAATGAGTCCTTTTTAGTTTTTATTGGGTCCTAAATGAATTATAAGGGTTAAGATTTTTTTTGTGCCCTAACTTTTGCCTAGGGCGCCATATAGGTTCTTGTATCCATGGTTAAAGCATTCTCTAAATAAAATTTTAAGAATTAACTCATAAAATATTAAAATGTTACAACTTACAAAGTTACATGTCTTAGTGGAGTTACAACACTAATGAGTTCACAAAATCACAACTCATAAAATTTTAGAGTTTAGATAAAAAAAAAATTTATAATATGTAAATGGGTCCGCGGGGCGGGTCTGGGTCTAGCATATGTGGACCCGGACCCAGACCCAGACCCGACCATGCTCTTCGGACCCAGACCCGACCCGGACCCATTGGGTCCAAAATTTCTGGACCCAGACCCTTATAAATGGGTCGGGTCCTAGCGGGTCTGGGTCGGGTCCAGGACCCATTGCCATCCCTAATGGTGTGGGATACGAATGTGAATAAGGAGACACTAACACGTCCCAACTTAGAGAGGGCCCCATATGGGGCGTACATGGTTATGGCAAGTTTTTATTTCAAGCATCACAACAAGGAACTACACCTTGCCAACCCCTCCCCCAGGCTTAACTCATTACACCAAGAACCATCACGCATCAAAACAGGGAATGAGAATCGAGAACAAGACATGAGCTAATTAGGATGTTAACCATGCACAAGACTTGACTAAAGGCCTATATTCGATCTAAGAAGACGTAAAAACACACTAAAGACACAAATACATCAAATACTATTGAAAAAGAGAAACACAAACCAAACAAAATGATTCAATGACTCATAGAAAGAAAGTAAGAAAAATGAAGGAAATAAAGAAGAAAATAAAATAAAAAGAAATCAAATTAAAGAAAAACAAACGAACAAACATTAGTAGGTTAGTGCATTTAAGTGAAAAACAACTAACTACCAAAGTCGAATTGGATTAGCGGGAATTTGGATTTTAAGGTGATTTGTATATTCAAATGGGAGCAAGCACACACACACAACAGAAGAAGCAAGCATGAGAAAAAACACACAAACAAAACCAACCACCATCTCATGCCTTCACTCTCTATGGAGAACTCAAACAACCACCACCCAAGAAAACAAAAATGAACACAAATAAAGCACTTCAACTTCATCTACCCCTAAGCATAAGGTGAGCGCCGTCCTCGGCGCTTTAGTTTGTAAGCTAATAGTCCCCGAACTCTGGTGGACATCATCTGCCCATTAATCATATTGGAAAGTCGGGCGTGTCCGTGTTATACCCCCTTGCATTTTGGTCGGGGGTGTAAGGATAAGCGGGGTCACCCATAGGGTTCATCCGCCTCGAAACATGCCAATCATACCCGTATTGGGTGTTACTCGAAAAATAGGGGTGCCCATACAAATTTAGGGGTAGTTGAGGTAAGGAGGTTCAGGCACAATGCTAGTGTTCAATTCAATCCGTTCCAATTGATTACAAATGTCAAGGATGACGTCATTGACATAAATGGGGCTGCGGAAAGAAGAGAAAGACTCTCCTACTTGAAATAGTCCAACTGATTGGGCCACAGTTGCCCTAGCTCTAGCCCATGGAAACTCCTTAACCTCATTCTCAGGCTCAAGGTTCTCCACTTGGAAATAAAATGACTCAAAATGCGGAACTAGAAAGAAAGTAAGAAAAATGAAGGAAAATAAAGAAGAAAATAAAACAAACAAAAAAAATCAAAGAAAAACAAGTGAACAAACATTAGTAGGTTAGTGCATTCAAGAGAAAAACAACTAACTACCAAAGTCGAGTTAGATTAGCGGGAATTTGGATTTTAAGGTGATTTGGATTTTCAGATGGGAGCAAGTACACATACACAAGAGAAGAAGCAAGCATAGGAAAGAACACACAAACAAAACCAACCACCATCTCGTGCTTTCACCCTCCATGGATAACTCAAACAACCACCACCCAAGAAAGCAAAACTGAACACAGATAAAGCACTTCAACTTCATCTACCCCCCGAAGCATAAGGTGAGTGCGGTCCTCGACACTTTAGTTTGTAAACCAATAGTCCCCGAACTCCGGTGGACCATGTGGCTCCCATACACCCGTAAATCCTATTGGAAAATCGGGCATTTCTGGGTTATACCCTCGTGCATTTGGGTCGGTTGTTTGACAAACCGCAACAAGGTTCATCTTGTGTTCGCGTGTAGCAATCAGGGGTCCTAGTTGATGCAAAAAAATATGTTCTAGGTGTAGTTTGGAAGAATCTAATAGTCAACAGTTAGGGCTGTTTAAAGTTTAGATTGAGGTATAAGTTAATGCTCAAATTTGTTGGACAAAAGTAGTTCCCAAACAAAAATGAGATTGGAGAGCCAGTACCTAGTTTATAACGCAAGCCTTCCATAAAGGAGGTCGAATATAAGGATTTTCCTCCAAATCTCATTTGAGGTGAGCTTTCGAAGGAATAGTGTTGTAAATATTTGGAGTGGATAATTTTGAACCAGATATCATGGTGCTCTGAAGTAATGTTCTTACTAAGTTTACAAGAAAATTGTGTTAAATGCTTCAGTTCTTTGCCCTAGATGCAAATGAATTAGCACCCATACAAGTGAATGCATATCTCTAAATGAAATATGGATGTCGTAGTCTCTCGTAATCGAGATCTTTGCTAAGAAAGTTTTTCATGACAATTCCTAATGGTTTATCATGGGTCATGAGAAAATTCTTGGCTAGAAAAGAGTTATTGTCTAAGGTGATGAGTGGCAGCATTGACCATTATTTGGCAAATAAACAGAACTTCAACCACGAACCACTATCTAAGGCTCAAAGGTGAGTTATGCCGTCCAGATTCCCTTGAAACAGCTTATCTGCCACAAATAAGCAAGTCTTAGAAGCCTATATTTTTTGGCCACCTTGCACAGGCTGTCTACCACTAGAGGGGTAGCTGAGAATGTGCAAAGAGCCCAACAACACATGGCCCCCAAAATTATAAATGCCCCAAAGTATATTATTTTGAAAATTTTACTTCATATTTGAAGAAATCACCCTTATTTCCCACCCTTAATAAATTTGTCAAATGATTCATCTTTAGGTTTTCAACTTTCCATCTTTAGAACTCTAACCTTCAATCTTTATTTTATCTGAATTTAGGGGCCCAATTTTCATGTTAGAACCGGGGCCTCAAAATCTTCAAGACGGCCCTGTCTACCGCAAATAGGATGCTTACTAAGAATGTGCAAGTTGACACCGAAGCATGCAGGAAGAAGTAACACGACCCCAGCTACACGACATGTGCGGGTGTGGGGGTCTATAATGCTGGATCCAGCGAAACAGGAAGATATTTGAAGGTAGATGTGAAGACAAGTTAGCAGTATCTAGATCTATTGTGTAGATAATTACAATGAGATGAAGCAGTCCCTGTGGTTTAAGTCAGAACAGATGGAGGGTCTCCCCTCTCAACACATCCTATAAGGCGGTGGAGGTGGATATAGTTGTAGTCATGCAGTTAATGCTTAATGGCTTATGTGGTGTAGTAGCATTTGGTGCTTGATGTAAAAACTTCCTTTTCAGTAATCAATAAAATCTTCTTTGCAAAAAAAATTTATATGTCTTATATCAAATTTTGACAGCATAGTTAGCAAAAATCCATCCAAATTTAAGAATTTTTGGAGGTGAGGAAACAGTATCACATATTCACATAACAATCTAGGTCTGATAAGCTCTTCCCTGACATGAAAGGATAGACTCCCTCTGTCCACATTTAATTACTACATTGTTGTGGGCAAAAGTATTTGGAAAAGGAGAAAGTGTGTCGTACGGACCATAACTTTATAGGAAAACGACAAATGTTTGGGAATTATAATAAGTAAGAATATGGACAAAAATAAATGGGAATATAGGTACTTTTTGATAGGCCATGGTTACCAAATAAAGAAATGAGTAAAAAAAGACATCCATTTATGGAAAATGTAGCAAGTAAATGTGTAAGAATATGGACAAAAATAAATGGGAATATAGGTACTTTTTGATAGGCCATGGTTACCAAATAAAGAAATGAGTAAAAAAAGACATCCATTTATGGAAAATGTAGCAAGTAAATGTGGACGGAGGGAGTATAAGACAACATATGCCATATCTGTCGCAAGTCACAACTCTTGAGTCCTAACTAAAACAAGTGCTAGTTTATTTCGGAAAGAGATTAAGATGATGCAAAATATTAAGCATACCCTTGGTCTAGAATGCGAACTGTGACCACTAACCATTTCATGCGATATCAGTACCCGCAATGTTTTTACGCATCCTTATCTCCCTTTATTTTCATCCAAAAAACTGCTCTAAATCACACCCAAACTAAATTATTCTGAGTGAAGCAACAAATGCCCAACAACTATCACATAATATGGAACCCAATAAACGAAGTTACCAACCTCCACAGCCCAATCTCTGATCCTTCTGGGAGAAAGAGAATGCTTTTATGTCACATACTCCAAGTCACTGTAATCTTTTTTTGTACAAAGTGAAAAACCCTTTGAGAAAACAATAGCACCATCCCAATAACCATAGAACACCTGATTCAAGATTAGATATGACCAAGTGAACCTCCTTCAGAGTTCTTACAGACTCCAGTCTCCAACACTGCCTGATACTGTGATACAAGGGTTGAATTTTGTTCAGCTTAACAAAAAAGGACTTGTGCTGGCCTGAGTTGAACTTCATTGTGGTGACTCTGCTGAAAGTAGACACAACTAACGTTATGTATGATGAACTTAATTGATCTATTAAACAAAATATATTTAAGCTGAATTTGATATGAACTTATTTCTACTGACTAGATTGAATGCTTATGTGAGTTAGAAAAGAGCACAGTCTAACCCAATTGTTTTCTGCAATGGCCCTCAAATATGATAGGTTATCACATTGTTAGTTTTTCCGCAGATCAGTAAATCACCTGAACTGATAGTACCACAAGACCAAAAAGGCAAAAACACCTGAGAAAGTAATTGGCAGCAATTTTCATTGTTACCATCAAGTCAACACACATAATAAGAGACAACTTCACCTGAGGGAAAATCATCCACTAAAATATATGCATACATATTTTCGGTCAATAGTACCATATCATATTCCAATATCGTCGAAATCCATATAAACCAACAATCCCTCAGTCAGGGGCTGGAAACCATATAAACCTAACAATCCCTCAGTCAGAGACTGGAAAACATTATCAGTCACACTCACAGTGGGTAATAAACCAAATTAGGCATCACCTTTCCACAAATCAGATCGTTATCCTCTCTAAGCCACCCTCCATAATCATAGACAGACTACAATGAATCAATATTTCTAATACAAGACAGCTTAAGCAAATATTCTTATCAAGTCTGCAGCAATAGACCAAAGAGCATGAATTATTTTCAGCAAAACACATTATTTATAGGATTCAACCTCATGAGTAAATAAAATTTTCCAATCCAAAACAACATAAAAATTATCTGCAAAAGTTTAGTATTATTCACAAGCCATTAACTCAATGAAATAAATTCTACAACAATCGTCGCTATTCTGTGGATTATCAATTACAAGCCATAAATCCCCAATTTCTAAAAGAAACCAAAACAAGAAGAAGTTCAATTATAAGCTAACCTCAAAATTCAAATTAAGAAGTACTAAATTCTACTTATCAGTGTCGTTTAAATCCCCAAATTTCTGCTTGAAAGATTCCTGCTTTTGTAACCACATCATATGTCCCTATACCCAGAAAGAATTAGAAGTCAAAGAAGTTTGATTCATCTATTTCTAACACACAAAAAAAAACAAAAAAAAAAATGAAAAAGTAATATACGTAGAAATGATCCTAAACAAATTGCGAAAAAGGGTTGGGGATTTAGCAAGAATTGGAAAGAAGTACCTGAAGTCCAGCAGCCCAAGCAATGAGGAAGGAAGCGACCCAGAATTTCTTGTCTTTGACTAAGTTTTTAACCTCCATTTTTGGAATTAAGGATCTAAAAAGATCAAAAGCCCTAAAGATGAAGTTTCAGTATGCCAAGAAAATAGGGGGACGTCCAAACATAAGAAAAAGAAGAAGAAAAAGAAAAAGCCTGAATGCTCGGGGACATGCGGTATTGACCCTATTTGGTAAATAGAGTTTAGAATTTATTGTTAAAGTTTTTTACTTTTTGTTAAGTAGATTTTGACTACTTATTTGACAATTTTTTATAAATGTATTTGGTAACAATTGACGGATTGTTAAAAGTTTATTATCATTTATTTATGTGAAATGACATTCATAGACATATTGATACATATGTGTAGTCATTAAACTTATTTTTACCTAATCCTGTAAAGAAAAAGTTCATATTACGAACTTTTTTATATTACATTGTTTACCTTAAAATTAAAATTTGATGTTAGTTTACATCTTAAAATTAATTGACAAAAAAATTCGACACAGTTAGGTGTAGTTTTTGGAATTTGAAAAGTTAGATTAGTTCTTGGTTATCTTGAATTTGCTATAGTGTATTGGGCTGAATTAGTTGCCATTTTTTTTAGTTTGGGTGTGTGAAAAACAAGGTGGCTGTTATTAGTTTTGAAGTTAATTTAGCAAGCATGGACTGAAGTTGAAGATTACTAATTAACCTAAATACAATTTATGCAAATATGGACTATAAGTTGAACAAATGCAATTAACTTAAATAAGTAGGTCAGGTTGTTGTTTCTTGTAAGTTCAATTTATTTGTACAGTATAATCAGCTTGAAAGAATAAATTATAATTTGAATTAGGTTGTTGTTTTGCAATTCCCCTACAATAGGTGAATAGGAGTTTGACAAATGTTGGGTAGACTATGTATACAGCTTGAAAAGAATGAGAGAACTCATGCTTCTCATAGTTATGTTCTGTTGATGTTAGAGGTAATTCATCACGTTGTTGTTTGTAAATTGAATGTTGCTTCTGTTTTCGCTACACTTAGTAAATTTTTGGTGATCTTGTTCTACATTTCCCATTAAGCTAAAATTTGTGGCTGCTTGTGATTTTAGGCTCCGTTTGGTAGGGCGTAAAACGTTTTCTCGGAAAACTGTTTTCCTCTATTTTTAGTTTTACATTGTTTGGTTGGCAAAAGAGTGTAAAACCATTTTCCCTTGGGGTAAAATTACTCTCCCAATGATGGAAAACCATTTTCCTTTCAAAATGAAGGGAAAACTATTTTCCTTCTCTCTCTTGTACACTCTTCTCACTACCTCCTTACTTTTCTTTTCATTTTCTTTTCATTTCATCATTTTTCTTACATCGAACCAAACAGCGGAAAACTAATTTTGGAATTGTGTTTTCTATTGTAAATTGTTTTCCATGAAAATCATTTTACACTGAAAATGTTTTACGCCCTACCAAACGGAGCCTTAGTTAGGAGATGAATGACATTAAAACTGAGAGTTTATCAAAAGTATAGGATGTCTTGCATTTTTTTGTGAGATTGGTTATTAATGCTCTGTATATATATATTACTATAACACCGAGAACACAAGTTGATGTTCATTATTGGGTTCTTGTTTTATCTTTCTCGCTTTATTAGAAGGAACACAAGTTAATGTTGCTTAGCATGGAAATGATGTTGCAGGTAATGAAATCTATTCATGCTTGCTTTGTTTATTTCAAGATTCATGGAAATGATGTGTGAATGACTAAATTTGGATTAAGTTTTCTTGTAGGTAATCAATCCTACTCGGATCCTCTTTATGTTATCCTTTCATTGGAACTGATACTATAAGTTTATTCCATTGAGGATTTTCTTTAGACATTTCAAAGTGATTACGGGTGGTGTACAAACTATTTAAAGGGCTCAAAATGGTTGTGTTTTTCCAAGTTTCCACCACGCTTAATTAGGCCCTTCAAGCATTTATTCACAGTGGAATGGTCTCAAGGACAACGGATGAAAATTTCTCTAAGGTAGAAGGCACTTGTAGTGCGCTTGAGAAGTTGGAATTGATTAGAACCAAGTGCGATCTCATCTGGAAGTCGAAGGAGTAGAAGAGTTTTGTTTTTGCAAATTATATTTCTGCCTCTTTTCTTATCTTCATCCTGTTGTGCACTGGAACCTTTGATTTTGATTTTTATACTCGGTTAAATTTGTGGTGTTGGTGTTGACATATGACTATGTATGACACTTTTTGGTAGCTATGGAAATGTCTTTTTGATTAATTGGTTAGCATTTGCATTTTATTATTATTATTAGTGTCTTAGAGAAATAAATTGAGATGAAAGAACCATCGAACTTAGTTCATTTATGTTCATAATTAAGGATTTATGTCATCGACTTAAATGCAATTACTAATTATATTATGGATCGTATTATGGAGATAATAAAGTCATTCTATTGGGTCGTTTATACGTCTTGCTAGAGAATGCTATAGAACTTTGGGTTAGGATATTATAAACCCGAAGCCCAATATAGTGGATCTTATTAGGTCACACATAATACCTTGCATCAACAAAAGAAACCTAGAGCCCATAAGGGGGCCTAGGGTGGCTGGCCAAGAGGAGGGGAGAGGGGAAGTAATTCTAACCTAAATATATTTATATATTTAGTTAGGCAATCAAAAAAATATACAAGATATCTCTTATTATTCTTCTCTCTCATATTCTTTCCTAAAGTCACAAAAACTCCATTAAATTAGAAGAAGAATTTCTTCCTTCCAACTAGCATTGGTAGAGTGTTGATCCGGGTTGGTGGACCAAGTAGAGAAATATTTGAGCCAAGAATTTGATGATCATCTAAAAGGTTGTGGTATTCTTTCACAATTAAGTCCACCAGGAACACCATAGTTGAATGGTGTATCTGAAAGGAGGAATCGAACCTTGCTAGATATGGTTCGATCAATGATGAGTCTTGCTCATATTCAGATTTCTTTTTGGGGTCGGGATACACTCTCGAAACTACTGCACACACAATAAAAAGGAGGTTGTCAAAGGCTGTAGAAAAGACTCCATATGAGATCTATGTAAAGCGGTTACTATCAGAAAAACTTGCACCCAAGTCAGATAAATGTCTCTTTGTGGGATACCAAAAGAGACAAGGGGTTATTACTTCTATAACCCTCAAGAGAACAAAGTATTTGTTGCTCGTGATGGTGTCTTTCTTGAAAGGAATTTGTTTCTAGAAAGACAAGTGAGAGTAAAATAACACTCCACGAAATTCGAGATGAGCAACAAGTGGACGTGGTGGCTCACACTATGTCAGAGATGGCCTAACAAGACGAAAGTCATGTTCAGGAGATGACGTATTCAACGCGTGAACCTCCTACCGTCCCACTTGAACTTGATTCAAACGAAAATCTTCAAAATATTGAAGAAAACATTTCTCTTGATGCTCAGGCTTTGATTATGAAAATCTAGTAGACCAAGGATTCCAAACAAGAAGTTGGTTGATTTCCTATTAACTGAAAATTATGAAATTATGATTTTGGAAAATTCAGAACCTACTAACTATAAACAAGCTTTGACGAGCTCAGACTCTGAGAAATGGGTTGAGGCCATGAAATCCGAGTTAGATTCCATGTCGAAGTATAAAGTTTGGACCATGGTTGACTTTCTTGATAAGGTTAGCCCTATTGGATGCAAGTGGGTGTTCAAATTGAAAACAGACAAAGATGCAATTGTCTATGTCTATAAAGCAAGACTGGTTGCAAAATAATTCAGGCAAATTCATGGTATATACTATGATGAGACCTTTTCTCCAGTAGCAATGCTTAAATCAATTCGGATACTTTTAGCAATTGCTGCATTATACAATTACGAAATTTGGCCGATGGATGTCAAAACCGCATTCTTGAATGGGTTCTTGAATCAGGATGTGTACATGACACAACCTGAAGGTTTTGAGGATCTAGAAAATCCTAAAAGGGTTTGCAAGCTTCAGAAATCCATTTATGGATTGAAGCAGACATCTCGGAGCTGGAATCTTCGGTTTGATAAGGCAATGAAACAATTTGGTTTCATCAAAAGCAAAAAAGAATCTTGTGTTTACAAGAAGTTTAGTGGGAGCAGCTTAGTCTTCTTAGTTCTGTATGTAAATGACATACTACTCATGGGAAATGACATACCAATGCTTGAGTCAGTCAAGGAATGGTTGAAAAGTTGTTTCTCTATGAAGGACCTTGGAGAAGCTGGGTACATACTGAGAATCAAAATCCATAAAGATAGGTCTCGATCGATGATTGAGCTAAGTCAAGAAACTTATATATAAGGTTCTTGCAAGGTTCAACATGGAAAACTTAAAGAGAGGTTTCCTTCCCATGTCACATGGCATATCGCTTAGCAAGAGTCAGTGCCCGACTGAGTCTGATTGAAGCGAATGAGTAGCATTCCTTATGCTTCGGCTATAGGATCTATCATATATGCCATGATTAGTACTCGACCAGATGTTGCATATGCCTTGAGCATGTGTACCAGGTTCCAAGCAAATCCATGAGAAGCGCACTGCACTAGTAGAATAAATGCTTATTGCTGCGGTAAAAAAATGGTCTATTGTTGTGGTTTTGGGCGCGCAACAATTAAGGGGGCAACAATAGGTATTAATTATATTGTTGCGGTTTTAAACCGCAGCAATATCTACAAATATTGTTGCGGTTTTTAGGCCAAACCGCAACAATATTTTTATTTATTATCTAGTTAACACGGAATGTTGCTGCGGTTTCCGGCCCAAAACCGCAGCAATATTACTTTTATTAATTTTTAATTAACAATATTGCTGCGATTTCTGGCCCAAAACCGCAGCAATATGCCTTCTTTTTTTTAATTTTTTTTTGTATTTAATATTAATTGGAAAGCTATATATGCAGCCTTGAGGAAGCTATGCAGCAATATGCTATTAAATTTACTGCATAAATTTCGGCAGAGCTCCGTTTGTAAATTGGATAAACCCATAATTGGGAATTAACCTGTACAACAACCAATAATATCTCCGAGATCCACCATCCAAGCAAATCCAAAATTCCATCAAACAACCACCATTGTCTCCAACATCCATCATCCAATATTCAACCCAACAACCAACATCATAAATACAATTCCATAATAATCCAACAAACACTAGGAGAAAAAACATAAAGGGATGCGCAGGAAGGGCTGCGCTTTTCGTAAAAGCGCAGCCCTACTAGTGAAGGGCTGCGCTTATTTAAAAAAGCGCAGCCCTACTAAGCAGAAGGGCTGCGCTTTTTTAAATAAGCGCAGCCCTTCTGTAGGTAAGAAGGGCTGCGCTTTTAAAAAAGCGCAGCCCTACTAAGTGAAGGGCTGCGCTTTTTTAAAAAGCGCAGCCCTTCTGCTTAGTAGGGCTGCGCTTTTTTAAATAAGCGCAACCCTTCCTGAAAAAATTTGAAATTTCGGAATCGCGGGCTTTGAAATATTGAGCGGGATTCGTCAAATATATTATCCCTCATTCTCTCTCCTCTCTCACGTCCTCATTATTCCTTTCCTCCTTCTCTCTCATCCTCTCTTCTCTCTCTCCTCTCTTCTCTCTCAAAAACTCCCATAAACATTTGCGACAAAAACCTTGAATTGATTTGCACTAAACATGGCGACGGAGTCCGATTGCCTATTGTGATACCTTTTCGGAAGCGGAACGAGCCAACGAGTCAAACTCACAGCGCTGTGATGTTTAGGCTTTTTAAGCCATCCGAGTTCGTTTAAGCCTCCAAATACCCATTTTAAGTTTTTCCGAAATTTTTTTTTTCCCTTAAATTATGTATTTGGGTTTTTTTTATGTATTTAAACATTATTAGGTTGTAGTTCTTGTATTTTCAGATCTATAATGTTCTTCTATACTTCTCTTTGTTTATATATTTTGATTAATGTTCTTGTATACTTCTCTTGTTTTGATTAATGTTCTTGTATACTTCTCTTTGTTTATTTTGATTAATGTTATTCTTGTATACTTCTCTTTGTTTATTTTGATTAATGTTCTTGTATATAATTTCTTGTATTTTCATCTTTGTTTTGATTAATGTTCTTGTATACTTCTTGTATACTTCTCTTTGTATATTAGTTTTTGTTCCTTTTTTTCATTTTCGTTTCATTCTTTTTATTGTTTTGGGTTTAGTATTTTCGTTTCGTTTTTCTTCTCTTCTGTTTAATTTCAGAAAATGTGAGATTATGAGTAAAAAAATGACAAAAAAATTTTTTTTTTTTTTATTTTTTTTTTTGGTAGGAAGGGCTGCGCTAGTTAGGAAAAAGCGCAGCCCTTCTAGCCCAGAAGGGCTGCGCTTTTTCCTAACTAGCGCAGCCCTTCTGGGCTAGAAGGGCTGCGCTTTTTCCTAACTAGCGCAGCCCTTCTAGCTTAAGGGCTGCGCTTTTCTAGCGCAGCCCTACTTAAAAAGTGAAGGGCTGCTACTGAAAGGGCTGCTGTCAAAAAGCGCAGCCCTACATGCCTTTTTTAGCGCAGCCCTTCTTCATTTTTCCACTAGTGAAAAATATTTAACGAATCTAACGTATATATATATATATATATATATATATATATATATATATATATATTATAATATAATAATTATATATATATATATATATCATGAAATCCAAATCACTACAATGTTGGTTGGTACAAGTTACAATAATGTATATGTTCGTCTAAAGTTAGAAAAACAAAGAAAATTAACATAAACTAACTAACCTATGCAATGCACTCTTCAATAAAGTAGGAGGTCGTGCATGGCAATAACGTCAGTGCCTTCTGGAGCACTCTAGAGCTTTCTATAGTGATAGAGAATATATACATAATATTTTCTTCTTATATTTAGGACACTTGTTAGTTTCCTGATTATATGATTAGGACTCATGGCAATCCTTGTACAGATTTGTATAAAGCATTTTAGAGAGGGCTTGTAGCTTAGCTATGTGTAGAGGCTTGTAGAATACTCTAGAACATAGAAGATTATAGTACGGCCACCGCAGAGCCCTATAAATGGGGAACTCCCCTCATTAATTTATACTTTCATATTAGAGAACTACTTGTATTCTTCTCTTGCTACTTGCTAGCAATACAAAACATTTTTCAGAGCATCCTAAAGTCATTTGATTGTTAAAGCACAATACAATATAAGCTTACAACAATATCAACAATCGCATAAGACACGATTGAAATTAATAGAGAAAATGGAACAATCAGTTGCTTATTAATTTTCATAATACATACAACTACAAATCTGATCCGATTGAAATTAATATAGAAAATGGAACAACGAGTTGCTTATTAATTTTCATAATAAATGCAACTACAAATATGATTCATAATGTTCCGTAATAAATCATTATTTTCATATCAAGTTCGAGTTTCAACATATTGAAATGAAATTTGCACCAACTTATTAATTTTCATAATCACTTCCTTTCAGATGGAATTATTACATTCTAACAGAGTAGGAAAGGGTTTAAATCGCATGTTTTTCGGGATTATTATGTGCATATTCTTTATGGGCAACCAGTTCAGTCACCCATCTGAACTTGCTGCCAACCTACCATATGTTTCACACAGAAACTCCCAAAGTTTATGCTTGTGATGATTATTTTTGTAAAGTTTCCTATTAGTTTGCATCTCATCTATAAATTAAAAACCATGTACGAATATCATTAAGGTACGAAGAGAATATTTTATTAGTAATCATATACAATTGCAAATAACCATTGATATCGTGAAGATAATCATCCACTTGTAACAAATTAGACGATGAATAATTGTTGTTACTATATCCATCGTACTAAAAAAAAAATCAAACTCATGAGGTAGATGAGGATCATTTTTATTGTAGATTGTAAGCAAATATTCCGTCTGGTTTGAAGGTGACATAAAGTTAAAGAAATCACTCAAAGAAAGGTGTATCTAAGACATCACCACTTGTTGAAAAAGATAATTATGTCGTTAATGACCTTTCCTCAGCTCACTTCTGGTAAAGTAGGGGATAATAATACTGGATTCTTAAATCGGTAGAAAAGTTCCATTTTCATCCGATTTGAACCGAAACGACTCCTCATTGGTCGAACTGTGAAAAAGGAGGACCGAGTTAAAAACTGTAGAGGTTGTTGTGAGAAGCGAACTTGTCACTGGATTCATAATCATTGGAGGTCTACATCACTTGGGTTCAACAACTATCCGAGGCGAAAAGGAGGACAAAAGTAGGAAAGTAGAGGATGTTGTTAGAAACGGACTCGTCACCAGATTCATAATCATCGAGGTCGACAACACATGGGATTCAAAAATTATCTGAGGCGGTGATTCACGCAATGGAGGAGTAGCGAAGTTGTTAAGCGCTTTGGTACCACGAAGTTGTTAAGTGCGTTGGTACAACGGAGCTAGCTTAATATCGGCGTTGTCATAACCCCACATGTAGTTTTGAGTGTGGCTCCTTATGCAACTCATGATTCGTGAACTTCTTCCTTAAAGCCCTTTTAGCGTTACAAGTAGGAGTTAGAAACAACATGTTGTGTTGTTTATTCTACTGCTACAGTGGTTGCGGGAATGGCTAATGAAAGTCGATTCGATGACTATCTCGTTTGAATACCTCAACAACCCCACAAGAAATATTATACGCAAAATTTTAGTTTAATTTGTTTATGAACTCAATTGAATAAATGATACAAGTAATTTTATGGACCGTCAATTACAAGTTGCAATTCCAACAACAAGCTAAAACAAGAAGAAATTAATTAAAAAGTGTAAGTTCTATTGACTATCAATCTAGCAAGTAATAGCAAAGAATACTAGAACAACAAATAACAAAGCAAGAAATAACACACAAGAACTTTTACGTGGAAACCCAAGAACTGGGAGAAAAACCACGAATATGCACTAGGAATCGATGAACGTTCAAGAAAGATTACAAAAGTACTCCAAGAACTCTCTCTAGCTTTCTCTCTCTTAATTATGTGAATAATGATGAATAATACAATAATAGACGTATTAGGGCATCCTATTTATACCCTCTCGGGAAAAAACGTGTTTTCGGAACAAAAACGGCCTAAAACACCCATCGCCCGATCGGGTCGGGGAGACCCGCCCGATCGGGCACTTAATTCCAAGCCAAACATATATGTGAGCCCGATCGGGCAACAGTTGCCTGCGTCATAATTCGCTGATGTGGCCCGATCGGGCGAATGGCCCAATGCAATCGGGCGAGGCCAAATCTACCCTACTGTAGATTCTGTTACGGGCCCGATCGGGCAGCATTGCCCTACCCGATCGGGCGAACCCCCAATGTAGCCTTTGTAACGTTTTCCCTTCTACGCAACCTCATGTCCACACTCATACACCTCCGTGAGACCTATTTGCTCACTATACCCAACAATCTCCCACTTGAAGATAGGTTTGAGTGAAGAAAACTTTATACCTTCATGATCCTCTCATTCATCTGAACTCCTAATGCACCATCTTCGCTAACAATCAACGAAGACCAACTAAGGTCCTGCACAACCTTAGTTTGTCACAACTCACACTCTTAGTGAGCATATCTGTTGGGTTCTTAGCACCCAACACTTTCTCTAGACAGAACACATTCTCCTCCACTAGAATCCTGATGTAGTGAAAGCGCATACGAATGTGCGTAGTCCTAAAATGATACATGGGATTCTTGCCCAAATGCACTACACTTTGACTATCACTATAAAGTATCATCTTTTCCTCTTTAATACCCATCTGCTCAAGAAAACTGATAAGTCATACCATCTCCTTACCTGCCTCCGACATAGCCACATACTCAGACTACTGTAGTAGACAAAGAAATACATTTCTGTAACTTGGACATCCAACTCACTGCAGTAACACCTACAATAGAGACATATCCAGACATACTTTTTCTTGTATCAATATCTCCATTAAGATCAGCATCAACATAACCCTTAAGCTTTACTCCCTTCTACAAGAAGCAAAGCCCCATACTTGAAGCACCCTTCAAGTACCTTAGTAACCACTTTATAGCATTCCAATGTTTCTAACCTGGATTAGAAACAAATCTACTAACAACTCCCACTGCAAAAGCAATGTCTGGCCGTGTGCACACCATGGCATACATCAAACTACCAACAACGGAAGCATAGGGAATAGTGGCCATCTGCTCCTTTTCTGCTTCTGTAGTTGGTAATGCTCCCTTGTCAATTTGAGATCGCTAGGAAGCGGCGAATTTCTGGGTTTTGCATCTCCCACATTAAACCTCTTCAACACCTTAAGAATATAATCCTCCTGAGATAACTTCAACATACCACTAGACTTTTCCCTGAAAATCTCCATGCCTAAGATTTGTGTAGATTCACCCAAATCCTTCATCTCAAATACTTGTGACAACTTTCCCTTCACACTATTTATCACCTCCATGCTCGTACTAGCAATCAGCATATCATCAACCTACAGGAGTAAGTAAACATAATCATTTACATACCTGTGAAAGTAACAACAATGATCATTATCAGCTCTTTTGACTCCACTGCTACACATGAACCTGTCAAACTTTATGTACCACTATCTAGGAGCCTGCTTCAACCCATATAAGCTCCTCTTGAGCTTGCACACTGAGTTCTCCTTACCCTGAACTTTAAAAACATCTGGTTGCTTCATGTAAATATCCTCATCCAGATCACCATGTAGAAACGCGGTCTTGACATCCATCTATTCTAAGAACAAATTTTCAGCAGCAAGAATAGCCAACAAGATACGAATGGTAGTCAACTTCACAACCGGAGCAAATATTTCGTTATAATCTATGCCCTCCTTTTGTAAGAACCCCTTTACTACTAATCTCGCTTTATACGTGACACTTCCATCAGGCTTTTTCTTCAAGCTGAAGATCCACTTGTTACTAAGTGGTCCCATACCTGCAGACAACTCCCATGTCTGATTCTTTTCCAGGGACTGCATCTTATCTTTCATGGCTATCATCTCCCACTTAGATGAGTCAGTCGAGTTTATTGCTTCCCTGTATGATTCTAGTTCGCCTGCATCAATTAGTAACAAAAACACATACAAGCTGAATATCGAATAGGTGCTTTGGACACCCTTGCGGATTTTCTCCCTGTACTAGAACTAGAGCCTCTTCGTGGTGTGTCAACAACACCCTCTGAATTACCTGGCTGTGAGATATCTGACTCATCTGAATCAGACCCTGTAGGAGTGAGAGCTTCATCTATATGTTGCTCAACCCGTTCTGGACTAGTGACATTCCTCCCATCAATGCATCTAATCTCCACAAACTCCTTCTCCTTAACTCCCATTTTCTCTGTAATCTTTGATTTATCACCATATACATCCTTATACAGCTTAGTCTCATCAAAAGTGACATCAAAATGTCTCAAATTCTTCCTACCTTTAGGTTCCTAATATCGATACCTATACTTCTCATAACCATATCCAATAAAATAACATTTAACAGCTTTTGGGTCTAACTTATCACGTTTTTCAGGCTAAACATAAGCAACACAACCAAATAGTTTTAGAAAAGAAAGATTTACCTCCTTTTCACTCCAAACCTCCTCTGGCAATTTGAACTTCAGTGGAACTGATGATCCTCTATTGATCAAATAAGCTGTTGTACTAACTCAATCTGCCCAAAACGTCTTTGGTAGCCCTGCATGCAACCTCATACTTCTAGCCCTCTCAGTCAGTGTCCTATTCATTCTAGCTAGCCGCGACTCCATTCTATCGAGGTTTCCCTGGAACAGTCCTCTTCAGAATGATGTCGTTCTCCTCACAGAGTTTTGTATACTCTGCCAATTCATACTCACCTCCATTACCAGACTTAATACACTTAATCTTTTTTCCGGTCTGATTCTCAACCTCAGCTTTGCACTTCTTGAAGGTTTCATGAACCTCGGATTTCTTCTTCATGAAATAGACCCATACCTTCCTGATGTGGTCATCAATGAAAGTAACAAAATACCGTGAGCCTCCAACGGATCTGACTGGGGAAGGACCCCACAAAATCAATGTGCACCAATTCTAGTTTCTCAGTTTTCAACTCTTTCTTGGCTTTTGTGAAAGTAACCTTTTTCTGCTTTCCATAAACACAACTCTCACAAAATTCCATGTAAACTAATTTCAACCCTAAAAATTTACCACTCGAAACTAAAATTTCATCCCTTTCTCACTCATGTGACCAAGTCTAGTATGACATAACTTAGTCTCATCTACTGTAGCTGCAGCAATCATGTCTTTACAGCCTACAATAGTGTTTAAAGTTCCCATCTTAGTACCTCTAGCTAAAATCATGGAACCTTTGGAAATTTTCCACTTTCCCTCACAGAACACAGTTTTGTAGCCACAAGAGTCCAATTAACTCACGGAAATAGATTCTTAGCTAGGCCTATAATGTACCTAACACTAGCGGGAAAAAGCCCATCTGATGCGGTCAAAAATCGGGCTTACAGATGCGGTTTTGGTCCTCATCGGATGGGCCCCGCAGCAGTTACCCAAAAAATCTGATGCGGTTAAAAACCGCATCAGTATAGTAAGAATCTGATGTGGTTCTTAACATGACCGCATCAAATCGTGTGGTTTTCGGAAAAAAAAAGTTACAACATCAGCAGGCCAGCAGCGAAACGATATAACACCCACAAGCAAGATGAACCAAATCGAAAAGGAAAAATGAAAATTGGCAATGTAATGAAAATGAAAATTAAATTGAAAATGAAATGTTAAATAACTAAACTATACTAATCTATACATACATAATCACTAATCTATACATACATAATCACTAATCTATACTAAACTAAAGACGAAAAATTGAAAAGAAATATTATACCAATCTATACATAATAACGAAATTAATTTGCAATGAAACTAAAATGAAAATTAAATAACTAAAGTATACTTAAAACTTAAAAATTGAAGAAAAAAATCTGATAATCGAAAAATGTTGAGCAAAACTATAAACTATACTAAACTATAATTAAATAATTAATAATGTTGAAGAATATAAATTAAAACTGAAAATTCGAAAAAATAAAAATAAATCAAACAAAATAAAAAATCTAAACCCTAAATTACATGCGAAATTACATTCATCATCTTCGTCTCTTCGTCTTTGTTTTTGTCTCTTCGTCTGTGCGTTTTCGTCTATTCGTTTTGATGCAGTGCGATGGTGGTTCTTGAAGCGATGGTGGTGAAGCGACGAAGATGTGGTTCGTGGTGGACGCAAATGGTGGTGGTGGTTCGTGGTGGACGCAAATGATGGTGGTGGTTCGTTGTGGAAGGAGAAGGGAGAAGGGATTAGGGAGGAAAGAGAAAAAGGGTGTCGTATAGTAGGGAGAGAGGAGAGAGAATTTGAAATGTTTAGGGTATAAAGGAGGGGCGGGGCTGGGTTGGGATTAGGGAGAAATGGGCCATAAGTAATTTTTTCTACTCTATATATAATTCTATCTGGTATATATTTTTTCATCAAATATCAAATAATTGTGGGACAAAAAAATTAAGATTCATACCTTAAAGTTTTTGGTTTTTGCGAATTTGGAAAGATGAAACCAGAAGAACGAGATAGTAGGAGGTTGAAATTTGGAGAATTTCGCTTTTATTCCTTCATTTTCAATCTCGGATCGGTACTTTGTTCTCAAATCTTGGCAGTTTGGCAATTGAGTATTTGACAAAGCCCGATGGTAGAAGAAAGCAAAGATAAAGTAATGTAAATTACCTTCGTTTGATATTGTTCAATTATACTAATTAGTTTTTTTTGTAGATTTTTTAGTTTGATTGTTTAATAGGTTGGCCACTGTGAACCGATTGAAGATCGAATAAGAAGATGAGTCATGAGTTAGGTGGTAAATGTTAGCTGTCTAATTGACATGTAAGATAAATCTCCTATTGTAATTTGTTAATGGATAATGATGTAATATTTTAAGAGTTAGTGGAATTGTGTTTTGTGTGTGCAATATGTTGTTCATCAATTGAGCAACTAACGAGATTTTTCTCTTTAATTTTTTAGGTTGAAATTATTGGTTAGTAATTGACTAATTTTGTAGGTTGATGAATTTGCTTCAAAAGGCGTTAGAAAAATAGCTCGTTTTACGTACGAGGTTAATGATAGCTTTAAGCTGTATTGAGATTTTATTTACCATTTAAATAAAGTAGTTTAAGTTTTCGTGGATTCAATTCGTAAGAATATAATTGTATCTACCTTGATAATTTTTTTTAATACATACTTATTTATTATGAAATTTTCATTTTTCTAAATATAAGGGGCCAATTTTTAAGATTAGAACACGGCTTCTAAAATTTTTAAGACGACCTTGTTTTTGGATAGTATTTTTTCATACCTAGAGGTCAGTTCGTCTTATTCGACACCCACTCTGCTCTCTGGCGATTGTCCATTCACTCCAGGTTTGCAAATGATTTATCACTAGGTATCCTGTCAACCATGACCTACCCAATACAACCACAAAAAAATAGACCATTAACCAAAACCACCACCAATATTAGGCGAGAAAAACATGAGAGAAGAGCTAGGTCGGGTGAAGGATACTAGAAAAGGAAAAGGATGCTTGCGCAATGTTTGTGAAAACGAGTTTGGAAAAGATAGAAAGAGTTGGGTGCGGTTGTTGTTATTTTAGAGGACCATTTATAGTGCTCTTAAAATCAAAGATCGTACTCTAAAATAATAGAGATTTTATCTCTCTCTAGAATTCAATCTCTGCCTTCTCTCTAGTATTTCCTACTCTGATTCCCATCCTAGTTCATCAGATGACTACTATTATTCCATTTCCCCCTGATGATTCTATGACGGTAGACATCAATTCCTCTGCCTCCAACTCCTCTCTATCTCAATCAACCGATATTTTACCGAATCATATTTCATCTCCTTCCCCTCCTCATAATATCTCTCTCTCTCCCCTAATCCTCAGTTTCCTCCTTCTAATTCCCCACCCATTAAGTCCTTTTGGGAAGCTATTGCTTCCTCTTCCCAATGGTTCCCTTTAGCTCGAGAATTTGTGGTCAATTCCATGGAAGAGGAAGAGGATATCTCCCATCCCCCTGATCTTGTCCACTCTATTAATTTTGATAAGAACACCCTTCAACAACTTCGTGCTCCATGAAATCTTACTTTAATAGGAAAATGTTTGGGGATTGATGTTTGCCCGTCCTATATTACTCAACGAGCTAGAATCATGTGGCGTCCTAAGGGATCCTTGGAAGTAATTGATCTCGGTCATAACATTTTCCTTTTCAGATTTTCGATTTTGGATGATTTTGAAAGAGCCTTGTTTGGGGGACCATGGTTCGTACTTGACCACTACCTTGTGCTCACAAAGTGGAATCCTAATTTCCGGCCCTCTTCGAATCCATTTAATTCCCAGGCTGCTTGGATCCGATTTCGGGAACTTTCAGTGGAATACTATGATAAAGAAGCCTTGTTCCAGATTGCAAAAGCTGCTGGTAAGCCTATCAAAGTTGATTTTGCCACTAATCAACTAACTAGAGCAAGGTATGCTCGGGTGTGCATCATCATGGATCTTGCTAAACCACTAGTGCCGTGGATTTGGGTTGGAAACTATTGACAATATCCTTTATGAAAATATCCACTCACTGTGTTTTTCTTGTGGGAAAGTGGGCCATCTCAAATCTTCCTGTACTCAAATCCTGCCAGTGGTTTTGGATAATTCGGGAGCTCCTTCACCTACGACCTTGGGCCCAAAGAGTACTTCTGATCCTTCAAACCTACTTCCTAACTCTTTCAAGACTGATCATCAAGATTATCTTGGTTTCAGCCCTTGGACAATAGTCCATAATAAAAAGCCCCCTGCTAAATATTCTCCCCCCAAAAAGAGTATTAAATCCAGTCCTCTAATTCCCTCTCTTCCCAATTCCATGGAAACTTGAAGAAAATCCTCTTTAAAACCCTCCACCCAAATTCCAAATTCCCAAGGTAACTTTTGGGTTGTGTTATCTGACAACTCTTCTTCTCCCTCGTCTCCTTTTACAAGTAACATTAATGCCAATGTTTCCAATCATAACTCTTCTCTCTGAAATAAAATCTACCCATATTCAGTCCTCTTCTCCCATTGATGGAGATCTGGCCCAATCATATTCTTCCTCTCCCAACAACCCCTTGGCTATTAATTCTGGCCTTTATGGTCCTCCCATTTCCAACAACAACATTCATGCTTCCAATTTCTCTCATATTAAAGATGTGTACCCATAAATCCTCCCCTCACTCCTCTCAATCAGCTTCCCAAACCCCCCCCCCCCCTGAGAACCTTTCACAGAAGACCCAGGCCCCATTCATTCCCACCAAGGATCAACTCCATGGATATCCCTCCAAGATTTCGCAAACATCACCAACCATGTCCTTCCCCTCCTCATCAGAATTCGCCGAACCTGCAGCAGTTGCACAACCACAACCATCTAACTTAAATCTTTCACCTCCCAGCCTCAGCCCCCCCCCCTCCAACTCTCCTCCATTTATTTCCTCTTCATCCAACCCCTTTATATGGTCGTCCCTTCGCCAATGCAGTCCTTCCTCTCTCCCAACTCTCTTCCCTTAGACATGCAACACCTCCCTGACTCTTGCATGTCCTGTCCCGTCTCCTCAATTTCCCTTGTTTCCTCCCCCATGCAACCCTCTTCTTCTTCAAAGCCCAATAATCATTCCATTGTCATTAAAAAGCTGAAACATATATATGGGGAATCCTCAAAACCCTATCGTGCTCCTCATAACCCAAGAAGGGGTAGTAGGCCTCTAAATGGATTTTCGTCGTCTCTCGACGCCTTCCCGCCGGGAGTTTAACCTCCTGATGACCCCCCGGTATGCCTAGAGGATGTTCAGGCATTGAATCTAACCATGTACTGGAAAGACTGGTCGAAATTTCTCCCCTCCCATCAACCAAGTAGTAGCTCCTCCCATCTTTCGGCACCTCATGTTCCTAAAATGTCTATGAAGATTATCACATGGAATATTAGAGGCTCCAACTCCAATGAGTTCATCCCTCATGCAAGAGATATCATCCAAATCCATCAACCCTCAATTTTCAATTTTGTCGAGACAAAAGCTGGTGACGATAACGTTGCCTTAGTGGCCAAGAATCTGCACTTCGATGATTATAAGACTATTCCCCCTCATGGTACTAAAAGAGGAATTTGGTTGTTTTGGAAAACTTCGATTAGTTTACTCCTGTTTAATAACCCTTCTCCGCACTACTTTAATGCACTTTTCCACTTGATCCCTGAACAACCTGAATGTTTGATTACGGCTATCCATGCCCCTTCCTCTCCGTCTCCCCGACATGCATTGTGGAATTCTCTTTCTAATAACCGTCCTCCTACTTCAACTCCCTGGTTAGTTGTGGGAGACTTGAATGAGGTTACCTCCTAGACTGAAAAGAGTGGGGTCAGCCTTTTAGATGTTCCCAAGCTTCTCATCATTCGAACTCGGTTGATTTGGTCTGATGGACTTAGGTTTTAATGGGAATTAGTTCACGTTGACTAATGCAAGGGAAGGCGTGGATCTAATTCAGGATAGACTTGGCAGGGCTCTAGCTAGCGCTACTTGGTTGGAGACCCTTCCCCCAAACTCAGGTAACTCACTTGCCCTGCTCTTACTCCAATCATTGCCGCTTACTTATATCTTTATGTGACTCAAACCTTGGTGGCCCTTACCCCTTTAGATGTAAAGAAGCCTGGTTATTACAGGGATATTTTAAAAGCTTTTTCATAAATCACTAGAAACTAAATGATAATGATTTCATGTTTGGTCTTCATTCTTTTCGGCAAAAGATTCCGAGTTGGAATCGTGATATTTTGGTAACTTGATAAGACAAAAAAGAAAACGAATCTTCAAGTGCCTGGATGATATTCAAAAATCGTTTTCTATCTGTTTTTCTCATTTTCTTTCCAATCTCGAAAAAGATCTTCTCAATGAGTTGAATCATATTCACAAAGTTGAATGCATTATTTGGGATCAAAAGGCCAACATAGATTGGCGCAGATATTCGGACTTTAGCACTAAATATTTCCACATAATTACAAACTAAGAAATCTCGTGGGAAAATTCAAACTCTTTATGATAACTCGGGTGCCCTAATCTCGGACCAAACAGTTCTTATAAGCAAATGGGTAGGGACTTCTTTTCGTCCCTCTTCTCTACTTCCCTCCTTCAATCGTCCTTCTTCTCGAAGATTAATCCTACATGTCTTCTAATTAATGATCATATTCTTGCTCTTCGAAAGCTTCCCTCCTTAGAAGAGGTTCGAGCTACCCTTATTTGCCAAGGGCCCCCTAAAATGTCCTGGGCCAGATGGTCTCCAACCGATCTTCCTCAAAATAATCCATTAGGAGGATTATTTCATTTTTTCGTTTTTAACTAACTTCTTTATCTCCTGCACTATTCCTTCTTCCATTAATCATTCTTACCTATCCCTGGTCCCCAAAAAAAATGCCCCTCAATGTTTTAAAGACTTCAAACCTATAGGTCTTTTTGACACAATCTACAAGCTTATCACCAAAATGATTGTCCACAGTATCAAGCCCTTGCTCCCTAATATTATTAACCCTCTTCGATCCATTTTTATTCATAATTTATCGATTGAAGACAACATCATTGTCATTGAGGAAGTGGCTCATAAGTTTAAGAAAGTTAAGCCTTCACGTAATATTATGGCCATTAAGATTGATCTTACAAAAGCTTTTGACCGTTTGGAGTGGAGTTTCATCAAAGAAACTCTTGACTGGTTCGGCTTTCCCAAAACTCTCACCTCCCTAATCATGTCCTATCTTACCTCCTCCTCCATCTCTGTGTTATGGAATGGGGAAATCACCCCTTCCTTTCTTCCTTCAAGGGGAATTTGGTAGGGAGATCCCCTGTCCCAGTATATCTTTGTGATTTGCATGGAGCACTTATCTTTAATGATTGAGCAGGAAATTAGTTCTAAAACTTGGGCTCCCCTGAAAATCACTAAAAATATCTCTTTCTCTCTCATCTTTTCTTGTGGATGATGTCTTCCTGTTAGGTAATAAGGCTTCGATGGCAAATATTCAATGCATGATGAATGTAATGAATAAATTTGGTGCTTTTTCTGGCCTCTTTATGAATCTGGACAAGTCTCGAATTATATTACCCCACATAATGCATGGTGTGATTCGTCATTCCATCTCCTCTTTTGCTGCCATTAAAAATTCAATCAATTTTGGAACCTACCTTGGTGTTAATATTTCCCCTAACAAACTTTCCAGAAAAGGTCATTGCTTGTTGTTAAACAAAACTAAAGAGAGAATTCAAGGTTACCAATCAAAACTTCTAATTCTTGCCGGCAGATGCACCCTCATCAAATCAGTTCTAAATTCCTATCCTGTTAATTTTTAGATTAGATGAAATGGGTCTGGGTAACCCAATAAGGAGGAGGAGAGTTTAGCCCACTTACAAGCTAGGAGGTTCCATCCTAAAACCAATTGGTGATAGGAGGAGTAACTCCTCATTTTATAAAGTGGTTTATTCTCTCCTCTTTCTCCAATGTGGGACACTCACAAGTGGGTATTTCATGGGTTTCAACACACCCCCTCACTTGTGAGTGTCTTTAGAATTTAGAGCTAACTGGAAAGGTAATCAGAAATAATCCTCTTAGGGGCTGGACATCCTGTCGAGGTAAACCCTTACCCAGTTGCTTGATTAAAGGCCCAGTTTAGAAGAGACCCACAACCCGGGCTCTGATACCATGTTAATTTTTAGATTAGATGAAATGGACCTGGGTAACCCAATAAGGAGGAGGAGAGTTTAGCCCACTTACAAGCTAGGAGGTTCCATCCTAAAACCAATTGGTGATAGGAGGAGTAACTCCTCATCTTATAAAGTGGTTTATTCTCTCCTCTTTCTCCAATGTGGGACACTCACAAGTGGGTATTTCATGGGTTTCAACATATCCTCTTTACGCCATACAAACGAATGTTCTTCCTATTTCTATTATTCAGGACTTGGAAAAAAAACTGTCATAGATTTCTTTAGAATAAAGTCTCTCAATCTCATTTCATCCCCCGAACAGCTTGGTGTCTTGTTTGCAACCCTATTAATTCGGGCTGTCTAGGAATGAGGAATTTACGACTTTGGGATCTCACTTTTATGGCCAAGCTAGTTTGGAAATTGCTCAATAAACCCTAATAAGTTGTGGGTCCGTATTTTCATTGACAAATACCGTAAGAAAAATAGTTTCATGAATTGTCGTCCCTCTCCTTCATCTGCTCCTATTTGGAGAGATATCGTAAAAGGTCGTTCCATTCTTTCTAAAGTGCTCATGGCCTTAATTGGGAATGGGCAATCTGTGTCTCTATGGTTTCATAGATGGGTTGGTGAATGCCCTCTGGTTGATATTATCACTTCTCCCATGCCTCCCCCTTTGTTGCATTGGAAAGTCTCCAACATTATTGATGCTAATGGCTGGTCTTTGAACGACATCTCCTTTGTCCTTCCTCATTATATCATTCCCCAAATTTTCTCCATTCATCTCCCCTTTTTTACTCCCCCCAACATCGCATCAGATGGAATCTTTTTCCTGATGGTAATTTCTCCATCAAATCTGCTTATCATGCTATTTCTCCTCCGCTTCATCCCAAGCTCCTCTCTTTAAAAATTAATTGGAATTGAGTTTGGAAATACCCGGTTAGCTATAAGTGTCGGATGTTGGCTTGGAATGTTACGTTATTCTCTCTATTCTGCTTGTTGTGTCTGTGTTGGCTTCGAAAATCCCTAATTTTGATTCAACTTGTGTTAGATGTGGTGTCTTAGTGGAAGATCATGATCACCTTTTTTGAGATTGTGAAAGCTCCTTAATTCTTTGGAAAATGATTTTTGAAAAAGGCTTGCATTACAATTCAAATTTAGACCTCTCAATTTTCATTAACGCGGGCTGGAGAGAATGAATTCTTCATAATATCTCCCTCTCCTCTACCTAGAGGCAAACATTTTTTTATTGGCCTTTAGCATATCTGGTGCTATAGAAATACTACTGTTTTTGACAATAAAATGGGCCCCATTACCTCCATTTTAAATAAACTCCTGGTTGATCTGCATTGGACTAACCTAGACTTTCCAAAGGCTTCGACCTCCACTTCCATTGCTATTCCTGCAGGCATCTGGCAACGTCCTCAAAAGGGCTTCATGAAGCTCAATACAGACGGCAGTTGGAAGAGCCCTGATAAAGCTGCAGGAGGAGCGGTGATCCGACGTGATAATGGTCGTTAGTATGTTGGGTTCTCAAAGAAATTGTCGGCCTCTACTCCTCTTGCTGCCAAACTCATTACTCTTCAATCATGTTGGACGAGACACGAGAGGGTAATAACTGCTCATAAACTAGCTCAAATGACGCATGACATGGACAACGTTCGGAAGGACCACTTTGTGGTCCCTATGGAAGCCTTTATTGCTTATGAAGCTGATCTTAACTCGTTCGTTTCACCATCATCGAACTAGGCTGCAATGCTATGTTCTCATTATGTCTACTCCCTTTTGTCAATATTTGCATATATCTTGTAGTTCACTCCCTTTTGTCTTTTGGGGTTAGCTGTAAGTTCATGATGTTAGATCATGTAAATGTTTGGTTCTAGTTAGTCTTTGGTTCTCATGTATTCACCTATTTTAATGAGCTCCTAGGCTCTGTTTAATATATTCCCCTCTTGCGTTAAAAAAAATAAATTAAAAGCAAAGATCATCCACCTTTATTTTATTTCAAACTCATCCCACACTCTCTTTCTAATATCTTCTCTTAATAATCACCAAGAGAGATAAACTTAAAAGAATATCCCTTATAAATCGGAAATGAAGTATGTCAAAGATACTACTTTCTCTGTTTCGTTTTAAATGTAACAAATGGGTATTTTTTGTGAGATATAACATATTCCTTTGTTGCATTTAAAACGAAACGGAGGAAGTACTATAACATAATGGATTCAATGTGGTTTTGATCGGGCCCCTTATGTTTTATAATTGAACCACATGAATGGCTTTGCATGAGATTCTCTAATGTCCCCATTTGTTTATGCTCTACATAAACCGATCATTTACTTGACAATGTTGAAGCCCGAGACCCATATGTTCAGCTTCGCAATTTTGCTCAACAAACGAGTTGCTCAAACAAAAAAAAATAATTGCTAGCAGGTCCATTTTGAGCAATGTTAAAGATACTCCTATTTCTCTATTGGGAAAAAGAATTGGAACCACCACCTCATTCTTTTTACCTATTAAACTCTTAATTTAAAATTTAGCCAATTTTGTTTTTTAAGTTCCCTTTCTGATTTCTTTTTCGCCTTATTACCTTTCTTAATTCCTTTCTTAATGTGTTAGGGAACTTCATTCAACAAAAACGGGTCATTGAGAGTAAAAGTAGATGAAGCTCGCTCGACTTAAGTTATTATTACTGGAGAAATACTCAATAGTACCCTGCAATTATTAACTTTTCTCAATGGTGCACAAATTTTCATTGGATTATCTTTAGTCATTGTACTAATGACTTATTAACTACAGTTCACTTAACATTAATTAAATGTTAAAAGAAGTCGGATTATTGAATATTTGCAGTCAGTTCAATTTGTATGTTGGCTCATATGTTAAGACCTCGATGTCCATACTTTATCTTGCACTAAGGCGGTCTTCTTCGACTTAGAAAGTCATATTGTAGATCTTTTCTTCCCAAACAAGGACACTGACTTTTTTTTTTATTTTTATTTTTTGTTGGTTTTAGTTTTCTTGCTTATGATTTTTATTGCTCTAAATTCCGAATTATTTTAGCTTATTGCTATTGCTTAAATTTATGAAATGATTTGCTTCTGTATCTTACACTATTCTTATTTGGGAGGAAAAATCTACAACCTAATTTTTGAACTCCAAGAACATTATATTAATGAATGGGCATTAAGGCCTTTATTTGAGAACTAACATACGAACCAACCTCAAACACTTTGTAACCCAACCTTTCTTTAAACATTTAATTAGCATTAGGTGCACTCTACTTAATAAGTCATGAGTAGAGTATCAAGGAGAAGTCATTTAGATTTTGTATACCATTGAAAAAGCTCAAAAATAAAAGAATACATTAAAATTTTCCCTTATTACTGGCTAATGGCTATACATTTTGTGCTCAAACTGGCACGTAAGTACAGAGTTGGGCTTCACCAAGACACCAAGAACAATCTCGGTCTCTCAAGCTAGCGGATCAGCCCCGCAGTATCACAATAGATCGACTATTAAGAGTGTCGTATGGAGAAAAAGCATTAATTATCGTTAGGGTTGACGCTAGTTTCTGACAACTGCATTCATAATATAGAATAGATTATTAGCTAGATATGAGTATATGACAACAATATATTAAATCTTTACTGAATTGCAGAAATGTGGTCGCTTTAGGGATGGCAATCCAGTCCGAATCCGATCCTTGTCCGCTCCGATCCGAAGGAAAAAATCCGAGTTGACTCCAACAAAAAAGTAATCCGGCTCCGTTTAAAAAATCCGACTCTGAGTCGGAGGAAGGTCGGAGTCGGATCTCATAAAATAATCCGACATCCGAATCCGACTTTGAGACAATCAATCCTTTTTTTCTTACTATTGTAATGTATTATTTATGTATAATCTGACTTCGACTTTCAGCCAATTGTATTATATAGGATCTTCCCATAGAAAAAATGATTGTTAAATATAATAGTAATATTTAGATTATTTATACTATATAAGATTTCGATATGATAATTAAAATAAATTGTAATGATTAAATTATTGTCTATATAGAAGACTATTCTATTATAAAAAATTGGAAGAAAAATAAATCGGATCAGGTTCGAAGTCGGATGTTCGGATTTTAAGTCGGATGTCCGGATTTTAAGTCGGATCGGATCTCGGAGTCACATGTTCGGATTTAAGTCGGGTCGGGTCTCGGAGTCGGATGTTTGGATTTTAAGTCGGGTCGGATTCGGATTTTCAGAGTCGGATGTCGGAGTCGGACTCAGGTTTAAAATCCGACTTTCTGTAGGATGGGAGTCGGATTATGCATAATCCGGTCCAAGTCCGACTCGTTGCCATGCCTAGGTGACTTAATCACTATCGTATTTGGAAAACTATATACAAAATATCTTGAATAGACCGCATTCACAATAATTTATTGTACACCCAACGTTCCAAACTGACTTTATCATACAAAAACGAACTATATTAGGAAAAACAATCCACATCATACCAAATTTGACTATATTTTACAAAAACTAACTACATAAAAAGGTGATTATATCATACAAAAACTGACATTATATAGTTTTCGATAGTGATGGCCAATGGTGCGGGCCGGACCGTGAGGCGTAGCGGACTGGGCTGAGATTTCAAGGCCTAGGACCGGATCGTGAAATTCATGGATTGGGGCGGGCTGATCCCTCAGCTGAAAAATCTTGACCCACATCAGTCTGTTACCAATTTTCGCGGTTCAATATGCGATTCTCGCGATTCGTGGGTCTATTGGACTGTACCGGGCTAGCGGACCGGCATGAGATTTTTTTTTCAAAATTATTTAATCATTGAAATTATTCATTATTGCTACATAAAATCTTTAAAATGAATTAAAATATATACAATTATTAATACCAATGAAGAATTTCATTATTTTATAATTTAATTGAATTATAATCTATGCAATTTGATTGAAATATATAAAATTTGATTATAATATTCACAATTTGGTTCAATATTTACTTGGACTAGGTTGGTCTGATTCATGGACCGAACTGGACCGATTTCGTGGTCCGAATTGGGCGATTTTAGTAGCGAGCTTTAGTGGGCTGGACTCAAGAAATCTGGTCCACGACCCACCCACCAAGTTCACGGTTCGAGCTAAGCTGAACCGGGCTTTTTGCTAGACCAGCCCACACGGCCCACGAGGTAGGTTGGACTGGGCTGAATTGACCCGCACTGTTGGTCATCTCTAGTCTTCGATGCACAATAATTTATTATGAATTCGGTCCATTCAAGTTTTTTGAACAAAATATATATAAGCCATTTAGCATTTACTTAAAGGTTGTAATAAATGATATCCAGATGAGCGAGAAGATAAAAATATACAACAGTGGAAAGAAATTAAGAAACGTCACTAAGGATTTACAACAAAGCTGGAAAGTTTATGCACAGTAAAGAATTGCCGGTATCTTCATAATCAGTAACCAAATATTCACACCTATCCAATTACCTTTTCTTTCCAACTTTCAGGAACAAATCTTCCGAGCATGACCATTAGGTCAGTAAGACTTTTACCCAAATAAAATCCATAGTGATCTCCTTTTGTTAATAGGTTTTCTTCCATCAGCCTGGCCTTCCGTTGCAAACATGAGTGCACAGCTGCATCAAAATTAGATTATGTTTACCGTGTGCTTTTGAAGAAACCTCTATCCCACCGACGGAAGAATCCATCCATAATATGTCCTGAAGAATTTTTTACAACAGTCAATGTGGCTTTTGTACCATCACTAGATTCCGTGCCAGATGACTCTACAGCTTGACCAGGTGTATCATTTGACAAATCAGTTTCACCACATGAAACTCGAGAAGATTTATCTAATCGACGTTCAGACGAAGAACAATCAGTATCACTGTTGGTTGATGGAAGGAAAGAACCTGCCTTAGATGGTCCACAACCCTCTTTATCTGTGAGGGTATTCGGTTTATGACCTCTTTGGTTAGACTCGACAACATTAGTATCCGTGCAAGAGGGTGGCTCTTCCGGTGGATTCCCCGTATCCAAGTCCTTCAAAGACTCAACTATGGCTTCCATGACCATCTAGATTCAGGCAAAACACAGGTCAATCAATCCAGCATTTAATGAAAATAAATCACATGCGTAAAACTTGTAACTTCTCACCCACCCTTTCTTCTTCCTGTGAATCACGGGGAAATTCTGCCATGGTGTCAAGAGGGTATTCCACATATTGATCATCATCGAAGGCAATTGGAACATGAGGACCATAGGGCTGACCATTGGCTAATTCAAAGCTAATCATTCCAGAGCTTGAGGAAGATGACTCGGTTCCTAGTGTCTCTTCCTGCAGCAGAGAGTATTGGAAAAGGTAAAAACCAAGCAAAAGCTCTAGAGCATAATAAGTTACTTTTGCAACTAGATGCTACCAAAATCCTAGCTCAAAAAAGTAATTATGGTGGCAAAAAAGAACATGAGATTTGCAAAGAAAAGGCTTAGATGATCACAAAAAAAAATTCGCGGAATCCAAGACATGGAAATGTAGATGGTGAAATGAAGATGAGAATCCTATGAGCTTCACAAGAGCAAGTAGTGGACAAAGAATTTATGACATAATGGAAGTGGCTGATGAAAAGCCTGGAAGAGGAAGAATAAGGAGACCTAACCAATATAGCACTTGATATGTGGTTTCCCCTCCCCTCTTCCTTCATCTATTCTCTCCCTTCTTTCTTGACTCTTTTTCCATTTTGTGGTTCTTCATCAGTGTGTATTAGATTGGCCTAGGGGGGAGGGGGACTTTTGGTAATGCTAATTAGTCTGTAATGGATTAGCTTGAGGAATAAGGCACTTAGTTAGCTAGGAGGGAGTAGGAAAAAATCTTCTATAAATGGAGGAGAGTATGGAGAAAGAAAGCATGTTAAATATTTGTGAAAAGTAGTCATTTAGTTTAATTGGGAGAGTCATTCCTCTCAAAAGAGTGGCTAGGCTGTAATCGGTGATAAAATCATCTTTCAATAATATCATCCTTTGTTCTTCCTTAATCAGCTTTCTCACTTCCATAATCTCTATTTTCTGCCATTAATCTACTGTTTATGGTCTGCCATGTATGCTGGTTCATTACACAGTGACACAGACCGAGGAGAAAACCTTCACACAAGAAAAGGCAGAAGCAGACATCTTTTGCAAACAGGAAAAGTAATTAAAATTTAAAGTAAATAATCCCAAGTTTGCTCCGTCTCCCACAAGTAGTTCCCACTTGTGACTTTGTGAGACTCCCAAATAATCCCAATCATGAAAGAGTTGAATTGTACATCAAAAGATACCATCTTCCATTATCTAGGAGAAGTTCACGGTTTAAAAGATATAAACCTTAAACCGTCCCCGCCCAACCCTTTCACCCTCCTTTATGAGGTCTACAGCCATGTAAAACCCTACCATCTTAGGGTACTAAACTATGTAGTTTTATGACCTTGTTGAAGTCCGTAGGCAACTAACCATGGTTACTTAGAGGTTAGCTCAGAGAGTGGAAAATCAAACTGATCCCTGAGACATGATTAAGAAAGTAACTCGAAGTAAACCACATCGATTCACGGGGGAATCTGACCCTACCATCTTCTGGTACGGGTCGAGAGAATCTAACGTAGACCTTTAACGCTGAACTACCCTGAAAGCCTTAAGGTCAATCGTGTTGTGTTTTTACCTTAGAGATGAAAGTTGATCTTTTTTTTTTTTTTGGTTGGAAAAAGTTGATCTTTCGTGGCAGCAAAATGTACCTATTTTTCACTGGACTGCTTTTGAAAAAGGCCCTGCAGGACAAGTATTATCCTGCATTCTTAAAGAAGCAAAAGGCTCAAGGGTTCATTAACCTCGAGATGGGGGGAATGAATATTAGTTAAAATTATGCCAAGTTTATTGAACTTTCCAAATTTGATTCTGAAGTTGTAACTATGGTGGAATTCAGAGATTCGAGCAGAAGATGACCACAGAGATTCAGATGAGACTTTTCTGGAGAGACCTTTACCTCTTTAGATGTTTATATAGGAGAGTTGCTCATTAATAAGGTAAGGATCCTATTTTTTGGTCAGAAAGGAAGGAGTTTGGAAACAGTAGGAAGTAGGAACCAGGATAATTTCAAGAAACAAAAGCACAACGAGGACTTCCAGAAAAAGGGTAGCCAAAACTCCAATGGGAGTAATGGGAAGAATCGATCTGATATAGTTTACTTCTCTATAAGATGCCGAAACAATCATCCTGGAAAGGACTGAACGTAACTCGGTAGTCTAGAATTTGCGAGAAGAAAGGGCTCCGAGAATTTGATGTTACTTCAATGATAAACCCAAGAAAGGTCAGAACGAGCACAACGGATCTGTTGGCAACAACAATCATGCAAAGGGTGACCAGAATAGTAGTCAGAGTGGGAAGCTGGAGGACAATAGATTTAGAATGGGGGTATGGAAAGAATGGCAATGGCAATTACAAAGGCAAAGGCAAAACTCCAGTAGTCCTGTAAGTTGAATGTTGTAGGGAGGCCTATGCCATATATATTCCCCTAATGTATAAAATAAGTCGATAATATGGCACAATGTGATTAACTATTTGGTAAGAGCATATAGCATGAACCTAGGCTTATTCTACTCCGTTGACTTAAAATCACACGCACTAGGGGTGTTACAATAGTGGGGTTACCCAAGGTGGTTATTTATTACTTTGCTTTACATTGCATATCATAAAAATGCTAGGCTACCTGAGAAGAGAAATGCTAGAAGGGTACTTTGATCAACTTCTGGCAAAACAACCTCCTAATTTGTGAAAATGAAAGGTTTTGCAGACTTAACCATTGCCTAATAGACCCTAAACAAATTTTGAGAAAGCAGATTTCAGAAGAAAAAATGATAGACAAATTTGCCTACGGAATGCAGGAGCAGGATTTCTGCAAAATGTGAAATTAGGTAGGGCCATAAATAGACAGAAGAGAATCCTGGGAACCAATAGTTGATAATCTATATTGAATTCATTGGTTTTGATGTGTTGATATGTCATCCTCATATTTTATTATATCTAAGACTTAACAGCAGTTATGTTCTTGATCAATGATTAATGTTTACCAAGACGAAAGGCCGCCTGTTCAGGGGCATTAGGACTTACATTTTCAAAGTATCTTTTTGAGAGCTCACTGCCATACCCTAACAATTATAAAAAATTGACTACAACATATGTTCTCCTTAATAGAATGAACTGTAGCAAATAAATCAAAAAACTAAGACAAGGTCTAGCCAAAATAGATCAAATATACCTTTTCTTCAGGTTGTTCATCTCCTGCAGCTATGGTTGGTGGCACCTGAGAACATTCAATAGAAAATTAAATTAAGAAAACGCAAACAGCTTCGTTACTAAGAGAATACTCTGCACCAGTGCTCCAACTACCATTTGTATTTTTAAATCACGTAATTCACTCTGAGTAAGCAGAGCACCCAAAAAAAAAAAAAAAAAGATTTTTAGGACCATCTAGTGTGTCCCAGTCTCTATATGAGGTATCAATCAAGACTAACCTCCATTCTGCTCATAGGTCGTTTAGAGCGGAGCTGCTTGATAGCATCTCCAGTGCCACTCCTGGCAGGGTCTGTACAAACAGAAGAACAAGACTAACATTTATTGTCTGAATGGATCATTAATTTAGTATCCGAATCTGCAGAAAGCAGATAAGCTACTAAATTTATGCCACTAAATTCACCTGATGAATTGCTGCCTGTGTATCCTATTCCATGCAATGCATTCCAAGTGTCCTAAAGATGGGAGAAATACATCCAACAAATTATCAAAATTAATATGAAGTCAATTTCATCAAACCCTTTACTTGTTATTAATCTCCAACCTACCTTGTCCATATATTCATGCACTGGGTCGAATAACCTCACTGGCACATCATCCTCCGGAGGTTGCAAAACATTATTGAAAAATATACTTATTGAATCGAAGTAGAACTGAGGCCGGGGAGAGTTGTGATCGCCATCAAATTTGATTATATTCTTGTCTCCCTGACAGAATTACCTTATCATTTAACATAAAGCCTATATAAAGAAAGTCTCAAAAGCAGCTCCAGATAAGAAATATATAGTAAACTACGAGTGCATTGATGGCAGCAAGGGCCGGCAAACCTAACATATGATAACAGAAATATACTCCCAGAGACACTGTTCAAAATTTGGTCCATACGAAACTAAAGTGTCAATATATTTTCTCGAGGAACTTCAACCATATGATGTTACATACATAATCTTCCGGTGGAGCTAGTAAGATGCAAAGAATGGAGGATTCGAGTCTCAAAATGACAGGTGGAGAATGAAGCATAAATTTGAAAACGAGGAAGTACAAGCAAATTGACATCCCAAAATGGCAAAATGACAAAATGGCAAAATGAGTACTACACTTTGGAACACAGGGGGTAATATTTGATTTTTTGATACAAGAGAAAAATTCATAACTTACCATGTAGACGTCAAATACACGTTCTGAATGGTGAGGCTGTATAAAATCATCATCAGTTGCATGGCCGAACAACACTGGAACAAAGGAAGACTTCGCTACCTAGTCTCACAAATATAGGAGAATGCACCGATCAAAACCAAACATCATCACAGCAATGAAGCTACCAAAGAACTTGAAGTATGAATCACATGGGTAACCAATCCTATAACCAACTAATACTGGAAACTGAATAACTTAATGTACTCTAGGTGTCCTTTCCCATACACCAAAACCAACACTTATTTTACCAAAACATCCAAACTATGGTGCAGGGAAAATGTTTACAGCAATGTACTCCATGCATCCAACACTTTATAACTCACTCTCACTTTCTGGTGCCTTGCATAAAAATTCTTGTATTAAAACATTGTTTCCAAATGATCCATCAAAAACTTACCTTAATGTACAACACGCTAACGCTCCCATAAGCAGCGAGTGTACAAATTCTGTTAGGTTTATCAGCAATTTCTACTATTTTGAAACTTCAACAGATCCATCCACCTAAAGTAACTTTTCCTTGGTCACAATGATTTTCAAATCCATTTTGAATTTTTTTAGCAGTTCCAAGTTATTAAGACCACATTATATTTTTCACTCACTAGAAGAGAGAAGGATGCACACACACAAATGAATGCCGAATGCCATTGTAAAGGCTACAGCTGCAGTCTGGGCTACATCATATAGAAAACTTGAACACAAAAGGTCTTATAGCGACAAAATTGTAATGTATTGAAAGCACATATAACCTTGATGGTGTTCAGGTCCATTATGTCAAATTTAGCTTTCTTCATAATAGCTCTTCGCATGTATTGGATGGCAAATTTCACCTATAAAAGACATTATATTGACATTAATATCACTGCAGAAATACAAAATTTAGCAGATGATCAATGTGCCAAAATAACAATAATCATCACACATCAATCATTCAATACTTTTAACATTCTGGAAAATGTGATATTTTTAAAAAGAAAATAGGCATCATTAGGTGTCAATAGCTAAAAACCCACATACAGACTTTACACACATTCTTCAGAAAACCACTCAAACATCTGTATTCTAACACAGTAAAATGATTAAGACACGTGGCAGAATCATACACATATGATATGATGGTGGAATGACAAAAGTACATTTAACTTGGCAAGTTCAATTACTAATCATCTTTCAAGGAGTTATTTACTGAGTCTTAAGAACCTTTCCCTTATAATTTTCTTTTTAAAAGTAATTGTTCATTTTTTGCTGCTTCAGACGCTAAGAACACTTGGCACAGGGATATGAGATCTACTTATATAAGCATGCATCTTAATTCAAGGCAAGTAGTAAGGTGGAACTTCTTGGAATAAACTCTCACTTATGGAACAATATCTGAATTTGAAGACTAGGGATGATATCGAAAGTGTGATGATAGAGATAATTTTGTTCCTTACTGTAAATTTAGGAAGTCGGACTTTATAGGTATCCACAAGTTCCATCATCAAGTCAACCAAGTCTGAGAAGGGGCTGTCAAGGACCATTCCAGCAATTGAAGGATCCTCAGCTCCATACATTAAGCTACAGCAGCAGCCAACAAAATTAGGTAATACAAACAGCACAATGCTGACAGTTTTTTACATCAAAACAGGAAGCCAGAGCAGAAGGAATCTTCTAAAGATGGAAAACTTAACGCCACTATGAGGAACAGGATAAAAATCTGCAGAAATTGAAAGACGAGATGTGAAATAGGACCTGGTAACTGCACCCATAGAACGGCCCCACAAGCCAATCATAGATACATTCCCCTCTAACCGAAGATAATCAACAACAGCCTTCAGGTCATCCTTCTATAAAACCCACGGAGAAAAGTTAGAATTGTTATAGCAATAATATCATTGTAGTAAGACCACAGCTTTTTCTACAAGCCAAATCAAAAGCTCTCAACAAACAAAAAATACCATTTTAATCCTTCACAAAAATCACTATTTTCTTGCTTTTAATTCATATACCATGAATGCATCATTGAAACCCGTCAAGAAACCAAGACCAACGGGTTTATAGCTCCTCTATAAAAATCACTTAGTCACATATATTGTTAAGGGGAAAATGTGTTAAATGATGTTCAAGTAATCGTATATCCTCAAATCTAATGAAATGGACTCGAAAAACTCACCTCATTCCATCCTAGAGTAACATGTTCTCCTCCAGAGAGTCCGGAACCCGAGAAGTCCAAGGTGAAAACTGTGATGTTCAAAGGCAGCAATATTATAGCAGCTTCGCTGGCATCTGCCCTGCACCCACTGGCATGCCAATTGACATGAACCGTAGTCAGCAAAAATAGACCACAAGATAACATATTAAAATCACTACAGAACACAAACAAAACCATTCATATATTTAAAGAGTGGAACCGGCATAGCACATTTATATGCATTATAAGAAATAAGCTTTGTGCAATTTGGAACTGGCACGAAGTTTTTTCTTATGTTCAGATTTTGAAGTGGCTTGACCTTCTTACTATGAAGAAATTGCTGGCATCAGTATACATGAGTTGGTGAAGCAAACATGACGGAGAGATGGCAGAGGACCAATATGGAAAGCAAACTTGAAGTAAAACCCCTTGATGACAACTGGACATGTGAAGAAGGGCAGGAGGTTATGCTCCCCTTTTTCTCTATCACTAATATATGTAGTGAATTTCATAAAGTATCCCATTATTGAAGTGTCTCTTCATTAAGTTGTCCATTGTTGTTAGTGACTTTGACTTAGGGAGACTTATTATCGGGGGAGCGCTAATTTGGGATTATTTTTCAACAATAGTTCATAAAATAGTTTGCTTTTTCCGTATATGCACCGGAACATTTTTAAGACTAGGTGGGAAGTTGATCCATGGTTTATGGTTTTATGGTTAACATATCCCAAGATTTGAAGGAAAAACTGGACATCAAATGTTGACATAGAGTTGTTGACTTGACACTCCCAAGTGACACACTAAGTGCTCAGTTGCCCAACCAATAGATGAGCACATATAGATAATCCATCATTGCGGAAGCACGAACAAGCTTGCTAACTACCAAAACCTTGTTTGAGAAGTATTTGACACATAACACATGGAAAGGCACAACTAAGGGCATAGACCTAATACTTGTGTTGACTTTTTTTATTTTTTGGGTAAATATAAGGAAATTGGACATTACTAGACATGAACTAGACATGAACTAGACATGAACTAGACACTCAAGAAAATCTTTTAGGCTTCCTTTTAACCCTTTCGAACATTTTTTTGGTTGCTAGCTCATGAGGCATCAAATACACAAGGACAACAGACAATTTTGTCACTCATACTTCATTCTAAAAAGCCAAAAACATAAACCTCTTTACCTTTTGTCTTTCATCTATCTCACTAGCCAACTAATGACCAACACTAAACCCGTTGTCACCTACCAATATTAGTAACCATGAATCAAATTTTACCCAGGAATTTTTACTCAGTAGAGGTGCACGTATCAAAGTTCACTAATTTACTGCACCTTTTGTCATTCGGATACTATAATGTATTTCGCCATACCCACGTCCGTTTCCAGGCAACCTAGTTCATCAATGTACCAAAGAGGATGATCTTATAAGAACTTATTTATGCATTGAAAGTGTATATAGTAGATGCAAATACAATAACCAAGGTGCATATTTGCCTGTAAAAGCTTCACTATAACAGTTCCCTTACCAACTCTTTGTTTCGTATGAAAAACATTATACTAATACTAGTACTATAAGTAACTCATACAAAGATATAGGGCATTGGTATCTTTTTTAGAATGCAAATTGTTCCAAAAAATAATGTTTACATAGCAATTGCTAGCCTATGAGTTGATCAATTCCATAATGAAGAAATATTCAGGTAATACGTGTAATTTTCCATCAACATATGTAGATATAGCGAAGTGGAATAGAAATAACCACTAGATGGAAATAGTAAGGGAAAATTACCTATTTCCTACATTACAAAGGAAGATAATGAAAGATATTTGGCAACTATTAGAGCTAATTGGCCACATTGACCACCTATTAGTATTTATATCCAACAAGATAGCACCTAAAACAACATACTACATTGAATGGCCTATATCTATTCAATATTGCTTCACATGTTGGTTTGGATGTAATGCCATGTCAGTACCAAATCAGTCCAGATTTCAATGCCTTATACTTAGTTTTTAGAGCCTTTCAATGACAAAGGAGCAACTTCCTTTGTTTTTTAATTCTTACAATGTTTCCCGTTTTAGGAAGTATCTATTACTTGCAACGTTGACAATTTTTGGCAATATATTCTTTCTCTCTCCTAGCAAATGGGAGTTCGTTTTCTCTATCTCTCTCCTTAGTCCTTAGTCCTTAGTCCTTGTGCACATTTCAATGTTGCAAGAATATAAAAAGGTGGAAGCATTAAAGAAGATCCTTGATTGCATCATATGAATAGAGCAAACAACTGAGATAGTACAAAAAACTGTGAAGGGAAAAATCGCCAAGATACCATATTATATATAAAGGTCATTAAGAAAAGAAACTCTTCCACATACTTGAATGTGGACGTGATATTGCAGGAAAAGTTTACAGCACCTTATCCAACAAAATTGATTAGGAGAATAGGATAATGAACATAAAAAAATTCTACTTATGTAGAAGACAAGGCCACCGATATTGTTTGTGTTGCTTGTATTTTTTGTCCTTTTTAATTTAGTTGTCATCACCTTGGGACTTTTGTGCTGGATATGTAGCTCAGACACACCTACTTGTGTAACACATGGATACGTGTCTTAGTGTTAGACATGTGCAGTCAAATAAAATTTTGTATGTTCAGGAATAAGATGTCAAGTACCATACTCGTGCCAAGCATACCAAAAATCTAATACTTAAGGGAAAATCAGAAGTCCAAGAAACATAGCACTGGAGTATTTTCAGTTTTGCTAACTAAATTATTTTAAACCATCTAGCCTAATTATGAAAAAAAATAAAAAAATAAGCACAACTCTTTTCTTTATGTTTCAAGTAGTCTTAGTTAACCTCGGATTCCATCGATCCATAAAATAAATTTTTTAATAAGCACAACCGTTTTCATCTTGCCTTAATTAACCTTGGATTCCACATAATAAACATCTTAGTGAATGAAACCAGATAATAACCTTCGCAGTTCAAATATAATGAGAATCAAGAGTAAAATTCAATTGATGATAAACCTTTGTGGTTAAGCAATTTGGTTTAAATCAACATTCGAACTAGTAGACTCTGCTTCGATTCAAACGATGAGCAGATACACAAAAATACAGAGTAAGACCAAAAGTTTAAGATGAAAAGTGTAAGAAAAGAGTAGGAACCAAAGAGAAAATTATGTTGCGAAGAGCTTAAACAAAAAAATACTTCAAGGCCAGAAGAGAACTCTCACTAGTGGTGTGGGGAATATGGCGTTAAGAGAGTATACGATACGGGAAAGGGAACATTGATCACATAATAAATATTGCTAACCTAGGGAGTTTATGAAATCCTTTTGGTCAACTATGTTAAGATGTAGACTAAAATTTCTGAGATTTCAACATGAGCAAAGGAGATAGAATTTCCATTTTGCGACGAAGAGTAAAATACGGTAGTTCTGCAACACATCCTCAACATATGATGTAGCATTACGTACTAGTATAGTAATATGTTTCCATGATTGAAAATATACATCTCGAGGAACAAAAGCATTGTATTGACTAAACCAACTCCAAAAAAGTCACTGTTATGAAAGCCTGGAGGAAGCAGAAGACAAGAAAAAAAAGTAGATGGCACCCAAATGAGCACAAAATATTCCAAGAATATACCCTTCAAGCTAAGCCATCTAATATCTGAAATGTAATACAGCTTCAATGTGCAAATATAAAGATCAAAACAGATCCAGGTTGCAACTTCCGACCCATCAGGTTGTTTAGAATACATATGAACATCGGCTAAGGGTATACACAGAAAATATAAATTACTACTAACAAGAAAAAACTTAAAACATCATATTCCAACTAACCTGTTACCATGGCAGTATATTACACAGGGTAGGAGTTTCCCATCAGGACTCACTATAGGGCTGTAATGGCTGCATTGAAGAGCATCCCCACGGCTGTTCTTAATCTGCAGACGCAGATTGACATAGTTTAGTTCTGCCTGGTTGAGAATTAGAAAAGTGACTGAAATTCATAGTGCTCACTACTCAGCACAAATGTATGTAGCACAATCTTGAAACACTTACAGCTTAAAGATTAGGAAAATCATGCATGGTAACCATGTACTTTAGACAATTTTCCAAATTACAACAGATATATTATCTGAAGTATTTTTCAAAGTTTAGAGCTAATTCTAGATAATGCCCAATAAGTGAGGGTTATTTTAAAAAATTCAAAATGCAGGGTCACCGTGTAAAATTTCCCTAAAAGTTTATTTGGCAACGTGTGAATTCCCAAAGCGTGATAGAATCATACGATGTACAGCATGTCATGCTCTTTATATTATTATTTAGCATTATCAATAGAATTAGATGAACATATACATCATTAAGAAAACCACGAGTCCTCTAAAAGAAAGCTATTGCAAAATTCTACCCAACCTTGATGAAAATCACTTAAACCAAGGCCTGAAAAAACTTGCACTAAAAAATTACCAGAAATTAGCAAGAAACACGCCTCTATGCCATGAAGACTCCAAAATACAAGTTCTGCCTTGAAATATTGTCATTCTTTTATATCCACAACAAACATATGAGTTAACTCTAAGCTTTGGTGTGAGCATTAGTTTCCCTGGAATGTTACCTTTTCAGCTATGTTCTTAGCCAGTTCTAACATTAAACCTATACCCATAAGTACATGCAACAAAAACATACACAGGATTATATATATATATATATTATATATATATTAATATATATAATATATTATATATATATAATATATATATAATATATAATAGATTATACCACTTGATGTGTATGCACCTATGGAGAGATACGGTAATTGATGCACTAAGAACACTAACTCTCGTTTAGAATAATAAAGATTGAATCTTGGGCTGTTTAAGGGCTTAATTAAACTAAGGATAGGCTCTTATATTCCATAAAGAACTAGAGAATCTCTCACTAACCTCGATTAGGAGATGCACACAAATCTCAATCTATGTGTTTTTGGTTATATATACATATATATATATATATATATATTATATATATATATATATATATATATTATATAAATATATTATAGGGGAAGATCACATGAGAATGCTTCTTACATGAGAAATGAGAATGAATCTCAACCACACGAATGGATTGGAGTTACAACACTTGTTCATTAGAGTTATACTCCCCCTAAAAAAAATTTAGAGCCAAAAAAAAAGTTTGAAATTTGAATTTTTGTTTCTAATATACTTTTTTTTGGAGTTACATCACTTTTTCATTAGAGTTACATCGCTTATTCATAAAGTTTAGCGCGAATATCATTCTCATTTCTCATGTAAGTATGCATTCTCATATGAACTCACTTCTTCTATATATATATATATATATGTATATATATATATATATATATATATATATATATATAATACACACACACACACACACATACGTATGCAAGTGCATATGCACACACACTTACACGTGCACATACATACATCACAAGCAAAAACACTCACCCCCATAAAATTTACGATTTGCCTTAATCTAAGCACACAATATCACAAACGTAAACGAATCCTCTATGTAATATAACTCACATTATTAGCATCATAGAGTCAAAATTATTAAACAAGCAATGTACTCCAACAAGTATGATATCAGCTACTTTATCCCAACTAAAGTATAATATCAGTCTCAAATGGCATAAAACAAAAGCTGACCTCAATGTCCTTCCTCTGGTACCACTTTCCTTTTAGCATGAACTCTTGATCCAAAAGGTCATGTTCAGGGCTATATTCCGCTCTGCATGAAACTTAACCAAGTTATGACTTGTGATTTGCATACATCACTGACCATGCTACTAAACAAATATAGACCAAGTTATAGAACACAAACTTTCTAACAAAAGTAGAGTTTCATACTTTTATTTAACTCATATTCTGCAGGTTGTCCAGCGAAGAGCAAAGATAAGTCAGGAACCAAAAATAAAAATAAAAAAAGCCATCATCCACTCAAATGATTGTTTCTCTGGTTAGGAAGCAAAAGAAATTCTAAGAATGCACATTATCTCCAAGCAATTCAGGATCCATTCTACTAATTTGAACACTTTTTTGTAATGCATAAAATGACCATATAGATTATGAAGCATTCTACGCTTTCTGTGACCATATATAGTTCATGTTTTCTACGAGCATATACCATTAGGCACTCTTTAGAATCATTCTGCTACGTGAAGTAGCACAAACTCAAAACCCCAAGAAAACATAAACTCCCACATGATAACCTTATCCTACAAACAACACTAACCGTACTATCAACCATACACGGAAGTAAACCCGTTCAATTATTACTATAAATAAAAGATTGCGAAAAGCTAAGCCAAAATATTCACAGCCTAATCAAGTTAGATACCATTAATTGCAGCCTCAAGATTATACTCCTACTCATTAAAATGAATCTCGACTAAAATTGCTTTCTTATTCATTCCATTAATCATATCAAACCTTGGCGGTCGAATAATGAAGTTCACCAATTGCTCCATGGCTCATCAATTTCAGCGCACCAGCCACTTACTTAACCTGCAATACTTTTTTCCAACATAAAACTCAATAACTATAACTTACTATATTCAATTGCGAACGTTCGACAATTTAAACTTTGTTGCTAACAATAAAAAAAATGATGAATAATACCTAATTGATAAGAAGCGATTCGTTGAACTCCTTGAGTCGCTAAGTTGCGGTTGAAACACAGTAAACAAGAATCGGAGGAGAGAGAAAATAGAACTTTTGATGAATTAAAGAATTAAACCTAGAAATTAGGAAAAGTATCTAAATTTACAGTTATGGAGGTTTTGATAGTGAATTGAATTCGGCGGTAACAGGAGAAGCGACGATCGGAAAAGGATAGTAGGCGGCGAGAGGTAGGTGATGGAGAGGTGGTAATTTTCTCTCTGCTTTGACTAGGTCGTCGCTGCTTCGGGAGTTTCTCTAGCCCTTTGTCTAATCTATCTGTCTTAGTGTCAGAAGGTTCTGATGATTGATGCGTGAGGAAATGGAATTGGCACCTGTTGAGATCTGTTTTTCTTTTTTTTCGACAACGGGTAAAGACATTTTTTATTCATTTTCATAGTAAGGTACATCATGTTTCTCAGTCTGCTTTCCACTGCTAATCTATGCGCTTCCTTCACATTTTCCCTACCCATTTTATGATTGTTTCTTCACACCCTCACACAAACAAGTCCAAAATTACTTCCTTCGTCCTAAAATATACTTACTCTGTTTTTTAATAGGTGCAACATAGAGAAAGTGGGAGAATACTGAGGAATGTAGAGAGAGAAAGTTGGGACCACAATAAAGTAGAGTAATTCAAGTGATGAACAAAAAAGCTGTGGTCTCCTCTTGCTTTTTGATGGCATATTTGTAATAATATTGAACTTTTTTACCATTTTGAGCTTGGTTGCACTTATTGTGACTATTCTAAATAAGGGAAATGTTGCACTTATTAAGAAACGGAGGTAGTAGTTTCTATTTTCATTTTGAGTGTTCTAAAATATAATTCCTATTTTCATATATACTTCCACATTTTTTCGTAATTTGTATAGAAAAATCGTGTCGCATCGTTTATTGACTTCTTGAATTTTGTTTTTTCCTTTGTTTATTCAATCAAAATGTTACAATTAATGTTCTTTCACCAATTATTCTCCATTCTCTCTCCTAAAATTATCTTTTCTCATACAATATTTATTTAAATAAACAAAAAAAATTTAATATCTCTCTTAGATTCTATTTGCATAAATTACCGTGAAAAAAGGAAAATATGAACTATATTTTGGGACGGAGGGAGTATTAACTATTTCTTTTATTTCTTTTTACTTTCAATGATTTAGCTTTTACACTATTCATCAACTCTACTTAGTTTATTTTTGGTAATTTATAGTTAAGGAAGAATATATTCATGTGTGATCTTGTTAAAATCGTCTCAATTATATTTTTTGAATATCTAATTTTCATAATTTTTCATTACCAGTAATTACAACTATTAATGGTTGAAGTTATGCATTAACATGCATGAAAGTCAAATAGTTGCAAGTAAAAAGAAACATAGGAAGTGTGTTCCTAATTGCTACCAGTGCTAAGTGCGTGCATCTTTAAAAAATTAGGAAAAATTGACAAAAACAGTCCGAACTATGCGCCTTCTTCCTTTAAAAGTTCAAACTATTGATTATCCCTCAATAATCCCAACTATTACCCTCATCTTCCAAAAATGATCTCTATAACCTAGAAAGCTACTACAACAGATAAACTTTGAACATGTGACTTGCACATGATTTTTAATGAAATCTTTTTTTTTTTCCTTTTTTTCTGTTTTTTAATGACTTTGACTTAAGTTTTTTTCTCCCTTTTTTACTTCAGCCCACGTTTTCTCTCTCTTCCTTCTCCCTCTTTCTCTCTCCTCCTTCTCCCTCTTTTCTGCTTCTTTCCCGCAATAGTTTTTTACTTCAGCCCACGTTTTCACGACATTTTTTTCACATCCTTCTTCTCCCTCTTGATTCTTCATAAAAATGACTCAATCACATGTGTCAGGTGCTGATTCTTCCAACTCTTGGGGTGGGTTTATGATGAACTGCAAGTGTGGGGTTCCTTGTGCAGTTCGGTCCGTGATGAAACAAAGTCGCAACCATGGAATGAAGTTCAGAGCATGTGGAAGTATCATGTGAATGATTTTTTGGATAATTTGTGTTCAATTTTGTTGTTACTTGTTGAATTACGGTTCTTTGGTAAGTTTTGGTATATTAGGATTTGTAATTTATCTTTGAAATTGGGGATTTTTTCAATAATGATAATTTTGTTAATTTGCTTAATTATGTTCAAATTGTTATTTTTTTCAGTTCATAATTTGTTGAATTATATTTTTAATGTCATTTTGTTAATTTCATGAGGAAGATTGTGGATTTTTTCAATGGTTGTATGATACTGAGCCTACTCACTGCAGTGGGTGTGAGAAGGTTGAACAAAGGATTGACAATGTCCAGAATGAGTTGGAAGGCTTACGGAGAAGTTGGAGTCAATAAAGCAAAAAAAGAAAGCATTAAAGGACTCAAATGATGGATTGAAAATGGCTTTGACTGTTCAGATGAACCAGAAAAAATGGCTTGTAAGACATTGGCCATTGGTGTAAGTGTTGCATGTGTGCTTTGTTTGGTGATCATTGCAGTGCTTCTGTGTGGGAAGTAACTACTCAGGGTGATGTAATATGTACAAAAACTATGATCTCAAATCTTCAATCTTGATCTTCACCTCCTTAAACGGGCTTTGGAATTCATGTTTGTTTATGTACTTGGGAAAATTAAAGATTAATTAACCTCTTTGATTTATTTACATGATAAAATGAGTCATTTTAAGATAAACTTAAGGAATTCATGATTTTTTATTCACATTTTCGTATGAAAAGAAAACATTTTTTATGAAAGTTGAGTTAACCACTTTATTTCATTTTGCAGATTGCCTTTTTCTTCTTGTACAGACTTACAAAAACCATAAATTTGTGTACAAAGTGTTAAAATGAATATATGATACCTATATGGATAGATTAGTGAGTTCTTTATGTTGTATCAAAATTTCACAAGTTTTTAGTGATCACTTGAATTATAGTGAACTTTATACTCAAACTGGTCAAAACAGGACCTTTATTCAACTTGTTCTTTGAGATCCAACTTATTGACCTTATTTTGAAGTGAAATTTTGTATGAACATTCTAGACACTTTGAAGAACTAGACTAAAAATTTTTACTTTAATTGGACACTTTTAAGAACATTTTTATTATTTTCGTAACCGAAAGGAATATCAATTTTCTGGAATTTAGTGATTTACATAAACGTTATTGTAAAAATGTTGTAAAATTGTATAAAAATCATATTGACATGATTTTTATATTTTTGAAAAGCTACTGATGTTTTCTTCAAACTTGATGTTTTAAATTTATATATAATGATCTTATTTTCAACTGTATTGACAGAAGAAGCTTAGGTGGTACTGAACAAAATCAGTTTTGCACAACAAAATTGTATGATTTTTAATTATTTACACAAATTTTTTTTTTTAGAAATTCCAAAGCCCAATTGATGGAAACATATTGAAATTAATAGGAAAAAAATTAAATCCTACAAAATATTCTGATAATACAGACGAAAAATGTAATGAAGTACGAAATTTAAACTGATTATAGTTACAGCATCATATTTTCATTTTTTATGGAGATGTTTATGCACGACTATCTTGAGTTTTTTTATGAAATCATTTTTTGTGATGAATAACAACTTGATTAAGGAAAATCACATCATCACATTGTTTCCTAAAAGTAACCCCATTAGAGATGACTATTCTAGGTGGGGTGATTTAAGGTTGGGAACCTATTAGGACTTCCACATATCCAAATCCAAAGATTAAAAAATGATAAGAAGAAAACAAGAAAAGAGTTAGTAGATGATTAAGAAGATAATCAAAATAACAAGAACTTCAACTTTACCTTGCTAGCTCAATGATGCACTTCTCTTTTTGCAAATTTTTCTATATTTTTTTTTTGTGATTTTTTTTAATTTCTAAGTGATGAGTTTCTAAATCTTCTTAATTGCTAACTTAAACTCTGTTTGTCTTTTTATCCTTTTGATGAACTTCTTTACTTACTAATTAACACTTTTACTTAGATGGAAAGATTAAGGAGGAGAAGAGTAGTGGAGACGATGAGAGAATTAGTAACTTTAAGTTGAACTCTTTTCAACTTGGTTTTGAAGTGAATTTTGGAGGGTGTTTATAGAGAAATGAGAGAGGTGAACTAGGGTTTCAAAGAGGGAGAAAATAAGATTTTTTATCCAAAAAATGTGATTTTCTTCATCCTTAATCACTTTAATGACATCATTCTAATGACCTCACCCTAATGTGTTCATCAAATCGCTTTGGAAACACAAATATTCTTATTCTCACATCTTTTCATGATTCTAATTCTCTAACTAATGGATAAAGGATGTGTTTAGTGGATAAAGAATATATTCTTATTATTTATCCAATGAACAATGACTTGACCATCAAGAAAACTGATGAATGCCGGTTTTGGGATACGACTAAAATCCCGACAGCTAATCGCGACTCGTTTTTTTTTCATTTTTCTGAAAGACTAACTTAAGACAATTAACGAAAACTCGTTTAATTAATAAAGACGAGCATAATTATATTATGAATCATTTTATTAAAATGGTGGTTGTAGTTATTGACTATGACTCACGAAAATTATACTTTTAAGCCGAAACTATATGATTAATACGTAAAAAAGATGAAAAAATCCTGCGATGGATGAAACTCGCGCTCCGAGGCACGCGCTCCATGATGCATGCTGATTTTGTTATTATTATTTTTCAAAACCTTCATTTATCCGAAAAAAGGGCTCTATCCGAAGAAGGGGTTCGAAATTTGGTGTCTACAACTGTTTAGTCTGTCATCTCCCAAGGTTCTTCATTACTTGCATTATTTTGACTCAGATTGCATTTGTGGTTATGGATAACTAGCTATCTCATTTCGGTGGCCCCAAATGCTCCATAAAATGACCACCTAGGACATCTCAAGTTCTTCGGTATCACTGTTTTCCCTGTTAAAGTAGAGCATGTTATACGATAAGCATTGCGAAAATGGAATTCCGTCTCGGGAGTCCACCCTAAGTCCCTGGATGGATTCGGCCTAGACGTGTCTTACAAGTTTGCAATTACGGAATAAATGTTCCATGATCCCCAACTCTCCTTGGCAAAATTTTAAACAAAAACAATAAAAGAAAATTAGAAAACAAGAAAACTACGGAGGTATTAGGCGTGGAAAAGCCACACATGTAGCATCCTCTTCTAAAATACAGTTTAACTAAGCAAAAAGAACAATATCTAGGTGTAGACACCTAATCGTGTCTCCCCATTCAAGGGTCCTATGATGAAACATACCGCGGTATTAGTTGGTGCAACCCAATGGGAGAGCAATCCGAAGAGCCAATCCAAAATCAATTTAAAGTGTGCTTTGAAATCTTATTCTAAAGCCCAATTAATTATTCATGTTAATTAATTGTATTTTAAACCCATAGAATATTTTTAGCCGACTTAAAATATTTTAAAAGCCAAATTATTCATTTATTATTTTTAATAAATATTTTAATATATGCAAATCAGATTTTTATCTCGCAAAACTCAATCTCCCAATTTTGAGGGATAAAAAAAATCTTCTATAATGTTTTTAGAAAAAAAGGTTGGCAAATTAGCTGGACGTAGGAGGTTGGCCTAGTGCGCCACGTGGGCCTAGCACATTGGCCGAGTTGTGTTAGGCACACCAATCTTTGTCTGACATGTGGGTTTGTGACTCTCACAGAGTCCTGCGCTTAGCGCACGTCTCTATGTGAGACACATCTTTTCTTTTCTTTCTTTTTTAAAATATACGTACCATGCGTACAATTCTCATTGGGCATATCGCATCATCCGCACCGATGTGCGACTTACACTTGGATCTGCGCCTCACACGTTAGCATGCATGTAACAACCCATAATTTTGCTCCTAGTTTTTCGCTAAAGTTTTCCCTAAAAATTATTATTTTCTCTAAATCAATGATTTCTATTTTTATAAATATTGGGAGCCGAATTATTATTTTTGTTGTATGGTGTGCTAATGTGTGTATTTATATTTTTATTTATAATATAGTTTATTAGAAATATTTGTTATTATTAAGTATTTTAAAAGTTTAGGCGTGATTCAGGAAGTTATCGATTTATCGCGTGACCGACCTTTGACGTATGGATCTTTGATGATTTGGGTCGAAATTATTTGGTGTGGTTGGGCTTTGGGTCAGCCGGCCATGTGGAGGGAAAAGGAGAAGTTTTTCTTCTTTCAATACTTTTTATTTTATTTTGATGACTTTTTGTATTTTATAATCTTCATAACCCCCTTATCATTTCTCCCAATAAATTCATTTTATTTATTCTTTTAAGCACTCCAAAATCTGATTAAAAATTAGAACTTAGCTTCATTGCTGCCATTTTCTTAAAATTTCGTACATCACCATCTTCATCATTCTCTCAAATTCTTCCATTTCTACTCTTCATCAATTGTTCGTGACTTGTTCCATTTGCCCTCTTCCTTGTACGTGGTGCTTTGGGGTTTGAAAAAGGAGAAGGATGCACGCATATGTCAGGATTTTCCAGTAATTTTCAGCTCGCCTCCGACGATCCAGATAACTAGTAGTTATCTTAGAACGATAGAGATTAGGATGTTTTTCGGTATTAGATTATTACGCTAGGAAATTATTTAAAATTACATTTTGAATGATATTATTGATAAAATTTGACGTGAATATATTGGATGTATGCTTTGTGAATATTGTATGCGGAAAAATAATTTTCGCCTAAGTTTTTGTATTTATTCGATTTATTTGGTAATTTATGCGTTTATGATTTATTTGCAAAATAATTATTTAACAAATTTTATAAATGCTGAAATTATTTTTCATGAAGCATGTTATGTGTCTAGTATGTATTTCATGCGTTGACATAATTCTTTTCTACTGTTTACGGATTTATTTAATTGATTTATCTATTTTTGTATTTTTGTGTTTACTAGTATTTAAATCATATATTATTTTTGGAGGTTGAAAAATATATTTATTTCCGTATTATGTATTGACGTGCATTTATTCATTTTTTGTGAATTTTTAGTAATTTTTGAGCATATATTTCTATTTTTAATTATTATATTGGCTTTACTGAGTATTATGTAAATTAAAGTTTAAAATTACTTTTTGAGGCCGAAAAATAGAAATAAAATTTGTACCATGTCAGTAGGGTCATAATAAATGTATGATAATTTTTGTAATAATAAATTTTATTGTGTTTTTGTTATGAGTTTGAGGATATTCCTTTTAATTATTCAAGGGTTTATTAACCAAAAAAAATTTGTGACCTTTTATGTTCTTGGAAGATGATGATTTGTAGGTTACTATGGTTATTATTGAGTATCATTATGCTTACATTTGGTTTATGTAAAAATGATTAGTTGTGTACGTTTTACTAATTTAATAAGCTTTTGAGTTAATTGGTGGTGACGTCAGACGCTCGCTGATGCGTCTGACGCGGATTGGTTAGTGCACCAGACACACAGTGTGATGTTAAGTGCAAGCTCATGCGCCGAGCGCACAGTTTTGTGTAGTCTAATTTTTCGTATGATCTTGTACGTATGTTCTACTTGTAGTTGGTGATCTTATTTGATGTGATGCATTTCTGATTGATATTGTTAGTGCTGTAAAACTATTTCATTATCATTGTTGATGCTTAGTGATGTTCAAAGTATTATGGTTGGAGATTTTTTTTTTGTTGTAAGTTTGAAAGTTACTACTTTGAGGATTTTTGAAGAATTATTTTTGATGAACTATGGGTATAAGGCCGGGTGGCATCCCTTCTCTTTTTGGCGAATGGTTTTGAGTTAGATGATACTTTATGATTTTTATTTATTTAGAGTTAAGAACATCCGGTGGAATAGATGTAGTCCCAGGTGAAGAACATGTCAACCACCTGGTTTGCGAACTAGGGGTACACCTGGGTTAGTTGTTGTCGTCCGAGAGGTTAGGGAGTTCTGCATCTTCTACCCTGCATCGGGAGTTTGACCATTCTTAGACACAGGCAGCGGGGAACGTAAGCCCATAGACTGACCTGGAGATTGCGATCTGACAAACCTTAGGAAGTGAATTGCGATTCACTAGCGTTCGGTTTCTGACTCAATGACTCGTTGTACCTTTGCTTTCAGAATGATTTGAGTACTTTTGAGATGATTCATTCATTTTATTCTATTTACTTGATATTTACTATCACTTGTATTACTTGTGAGCTTTATAGTTTTGATAGCATGTTATAGTTGTCTTGATAGTATGCTTTCCTCTCTTATTAATCTATGTCTGAATCATGCTTTGTTTTGTTTTGTTTTGGGAGAACTTCTAGTTACTTGCCACTGACTGTGGAATTTTTTAATATATCCTTGCAGATGAAAATGACTGCTAGACTTGTGACTGCTTGGGCTAGCAGAGTGTGGGTCGGTAATGAGAGGAAACTGCTTGTAGTCTTTTTGGTAGATGAGTTCTATGCAGACAATAGGGAGTCCTATGTTATGCTAGGTCTCAAAGACATTTAAATTTTATTTGAGATGTTATGGGAGACTTGCATGTCTCGTAGTTTTGGATGATGTTATGTTCTATTATGTTTTGGGATGTTCCTTTTTATTATAATTATAATGTTTGAGATATCTCATTTAGAAGCTATGAAACTTTAGTTTGAGGTTGTCTTTATTTATTGTTTTAGAGTAAAATAACCATCCGGACGTTATTTCCGCTAACATCTTTTAGTCAATCTAGAGTAGATATTGTTTAGTGTCCTACTAGTAGATGGACGGGGTGTTACGATGCACCTGGCGCAAGGAACGTGTGAAACGCAGTTTCCAGTTTGCTACAAATATCTGTGATTTCGAATTTAGGAGGGTTTTTCAATTTATTAATTTTCAAGCACAAAAAATCTCCAAACACTTACATATCATATTTCGAACCTTCAAATATCCAAACACTTTCAATACGTCAATCCTTTTTCAAGTTCCTAATCATATTGTGCTTTTTAGTTCCACGATTGCTCCGCCCGAAGGTCGTTACGCTCTTCGACCTAAAACGCATAGGTATTATTCCTGAAGACTCTTGAATGATTTTATTATATTTATTGCCTGGAAGTTACAAACGATTTTTTGTCATGCTATAGATATTTAATTAATAATCATGCTTATTGTACATTCTAATATATTTTACTCTTATTTTTGTATATAATATTCATGTTGTTTTGATTGTCCTATGCATGATTCTTATCAGCTACATGTTATTATTGCTAAACGAGACCTAAATGACTGTTTCAACTAATTCAAATAATTTGGACAGCCTGATAGGTACCTTATAATATTATTGCTTAATAACTTATCGTTAAAAATTAGTCTTTTATGTGTTCCTGAACCAATTTAGACTAATATTTTTAGGGTGCTTAAAAATACTAATTATATGATTATTCATTTGCATAAAATTGGTTGTAAATCAATATTTAGTAGAGGCCAGCAATGAGCAACATGGTTCCTAATTGTGTTGTACCCTCACTCCCAAACTTAATCTATGGTTCATTGGCCATCTATGGAGTCCGGACGGGAAAATCTACAGTGGATGCCACTGCAATTTTCAATATCCAATTATATTTATCAGTTTTTCTTTAAAGACTTTAAAACATATTTTCAATAAAACTTTAACAATGAGGTAGTCAAAACGCGCTCACACCGTAGTAGGCGAAAAATAAAATCACACCTACACTAGGATATAAAGTCTATTTTCTTGCGCGAGTACTCCATTGGCATGTCCGAAAAACATGTACAATCCTCACCTTCAGATTCGACATTCCAGGCATTAGGGAAGCAGGGGGGGGGTCAGGGGGGATTTTACCTAGCAATAATTAATGTCATGGATACATTCTCCATGGGAAGCACCATTATCATTTATTGCTTGAACATATGATAAACTATCAAGCTCAACTTCTAATGCACTTATCTGCAGTTCACGATCTAACTCTAATCTCTTAGTTAATCCATTACATGTGCTTTTAAATCCACGCAGTGCTCAAAATAAGTAGAGAAGCCTGAGATAAAATGGCCTAGATTGTCGCGGATAGTGGCACTACCACCCGCATGACCAGGTGCTCCTTTAATTAGTCGCTCTGTCGCAGTTTAAAACATAATTATATTGCTTTCATCAGGTGCTTTCCATGTCACAAATTTCTAAATTTTGCCATTTTGTTGGTCATTAGAATTGAGGTCTGGAGCTTGGAAACATCTTCATTAAACCGAATCTAGAGAAAGACTTCAATATCAACAGGAATTTCATTATTGCGGTCAAAGACGAGCAATTACGCCATTTCCAAAGCCACCAGGTTGTATTCCAAAGTAGGTTGTCCAAGTACCCACAATAGTAATATAAAAGATACGGACAGCCACCAATCTTTTTATAGTACCCTGGAAGAAGTTAGGATTAAGAGAAGGACCACCAGCTCTTTTCCTTATTAATCTTGATGCACCACAATCCCATAGGATGTGAATTTTGGATTCTTCAAAAGCCCCACATGGCACATATGAAACACTTGGGGATCATTCATTACTCTTCTCTTAGATCTGTTGAGGTGTCTTAAGAGGTGATCATAGCAAGCCATCCATAAGAAATTAAGAATGCACGAATCCTTTTTTTTTTTGCACATGAGCAATCCAAATTGGTGCCTATTCTTCCTCTAACATTTTGTAAGCATTTCTCATAATCTGAATTGCTAATTTATTGTGATTTTACCTTTGTTAGGGTATTTCCAGTAGATAACATCACCTATATCTAGATCATTTCTTGGTTAATGAGCTTGGATGATTCTCAAAGTGTCATGATGAAGGTAAGGAGACAAAATATTTTTCAACACCAACCACGGTTATTTTCCTACATCTCTCCTAAGGTAACACCCTCCAATTACAATGGAATAGCTTGACTTACCAGCTCACTTAATGGCTTATCAGTAGGTATTAGCCCATTTGTGCTCCCAAAAAGGAGGTTGGGGTACAATTATATATTGTAGACACATAATCATGTCTCTCCATTTAAGGACCCAATGATGAAATATATCGCACGCGATCTTAATTGGTTCGACCTAAGGGAAGAACAACCCGAAGAGCTAGCCCCAATACTATTTTTAAAATGCAAAAGCTTATTTATTTGCAATAATGATCCAAATTCCTATCTTAAACCCCAATTAATTATCCAGATAATTAATTGTATTTTGAGCCCAATGAAAATATTTTAAGCCCATTTTAAAATATTTCGAGCCCAAACTTTTGAGAAGACCAATTAATTATTCATAATAATTTATTATTTTAATAAATATTTTCAGATATAAATAAATATTTTCAAATATATTTTTAATCAGATTTTATCTCGTAAAGGTTGATTTTCGGATTTAAAAACACTAGTGGAAAAATGAAGAAGGGCTGCGCTAAAAAAGGCATGTAGGGCTGCGCTTTTTGACAGCAGCCCTTTCAGTCGCAGCCCTTCACTTTTTAAGTAGGGCTGCGCTAGAAAAGCGCAGCCCTTTAGCTAGAAGGGCTGCGCTAGTTAGGAAAAAGCGCAGCCCTTCTAGCCCAGAAGGGCTGCGCTAGTTAGGAAAAAGCGCAGCCCTTCTGGGTTAGAAGGGCTGCGCTTTTTCCTAACTAGCGCAGCCCTTCCTACCAAAAAAAAAAAATAAAAAAAAAAAATTTTTTTTCGTCATTTTTTTACTCATAATCTCACATTTTCTGAAATTAAACAGAAGAGAAGAGAAACGAAACGAAAATACTAAACCCAAAACAATAAAAAGAATGAAACGAAAATGAAAAAAAGGAACAAAAACTAATATACAAAAAGAAGTATACAATAAGTATACAAGAACATTAATCAAAACAAAGATGAAAATACAAGAAATTATATACAAAGAGAAGTATACAAGAACATTAATCAAAATAAACAAAGAGAAGTATACAAGAATAACATTAATCAAAATAAACAAAGAGAAGTATACAAGAACATTAATAAAACAAAGAGAAGTATACAAGAACATTAATCAAAACAAAGAGAAGTATACAAGAACATTAATCAAAATATATAAACAAAGAGAAGTATACAAGAACATTATAGATCTGAAAATACAAGAACTACAACCTAATAATGTTTAAATACATAAAACAAAACCCAAATACATAATTTAAGAGAAAAAAAAAATTTCGGAAAAACTTAAAATGGGTATTTGGAGGCTTAAACGAACTCGGATGGCTTAAAAAGCCTAAACGTCACAGCATAGCGGTGAGTTTGACTCGTTGGCTCGTTCCGCTTCCGAAAAGGTATCACAATAGGCAATCGGACTCCGTCGCCATGTTTAGTGCAAATCATTTCAAGGTTTTTGTCGCAAATGTTCATGTGAGTTTTTGAGAGAGAAGAGAGGATGAGAGAGAAGAGAGGATGAGAGAGAAGGAGGAAAGGAATAATGAGGGACGTGAGAGAGGAGAGAGAATGAGGGGTAATATATTTGACGAATCCCGCTCAATATTTCAAAGCCCGCGATTCCGAAATTTCAAATTTTTTCAGGAAGGGCTGCGCTTTTTTAAAAAAGCGCAGCCCTACTAAGCAGAAGGGCTGCGCTTTTTAAAAAAGCGCAGCCCTTCACTTAGTAGGGCTGCGCTTTTTTAAATAAGCGCAGCCCTTCACTAGTAGGGCTGCGCTTTTACGAAAGGCGCAGCCCTTCCTGCGCAGCCCTTTATGTTTTTTCCCCTAGTGAAATATAAAAGAAAATTGTTCAAAAAAGCGTTGAAGAAAAATGTTGTAAGCGTGTCTGACGCATACGATGCGTTTGAAGCACCACGTGCGCGCAATGCATTGGGTGTGCCGCATCATGTGCACTAATCGACGCCTAACATGTGGCTCTGTGCTTCAAGCAGAGACGTGCGGCTAGCGCACGCTTTGCACAACGTGCAGTTGGCTTTTCTATCTTTTTATAATATTTTCGTATAAATATGCCATGAATTTTCGGATTTAAAATACAATTTTCGATACTAAACACTTTTCACGTACTCTTTGCGTCTATATACTTGCGAACTCTCATACTCTCATACTTACATACTTTCATACTTACAAACACATAAACACGTATTTGCATACACACACAAAACACATACTTTCATTAATCTTCATAAGTGATCGTGGAAAGGCTTCACTATTGCTCCTTCCGAAGGTCGTTATTCTCTTAGACCCAAGCCACACTGGTATATTCTTGAGGGTAATTTGGTCGACAAGGTGACAATTGTCAATAAAATTTTGTTGCATGTACATTAATACACATTGCCATTATTCAAACCTATTTATCTCACCCAAGTTATTAAGGTTACCTGGAATCAACTTATAAAATAGGGCCGAGATGATAGTTGAATGACATGCCAAATCAATAACTAACTAAATTCACGAACTTGATGTATAAATCAAGCAATAACAACAAAAAACAATTAAAGAAAACCAGCACCATGATCCCAAATGGGCTACAATGCCCATACTAATTTGTCAAACAATCGTCTTCAACTAAGGGGAAAAGGGGATAAATAAGGTTCATACTCGAACAATCAATTTTGGATTAAGGAATGTAATTTCTAAAATATAACTCGATAAAAGAGTGAGAATACGACATACCTTTTCTCATACTCCAGAGATACAGAAAAGGTCAATATGCGTCTCTCCTCTTCGCTTCATGTGTCCCTCATTATCAATCTTCAAAAGTTCGTTCAATTTCCACTTAAAGCATAATCAATCATACTATAACAACCCGCTCTTTCGAGCTGCTAATGAAACACACTCGACAACCATAAACAATAATTAACTCTTAAGTAAATTACTTCGCAGTGGAAAGATATCCTTAAATACACCAATAATTGAACTAAATTCCCAAAAATGATATACAATGAAATATCGAAAACTAATCACGAATCATCTATCTAAAATACAAACTCAATCTTTAACAAAACAAAATCCTATTCTTGTTCCACTTACGTTCCCGAGCTCTTGACACCAAACCTGCAAATTCAGAGGAGAAATACAAAACAAACAAAATTCCAAAATGAGCGGAAAGCTCGTAACCTTTACTTTAGCGCGTTATAAACATTTTCTTTGTTCAATTATTTTTTTTTCGTTACAACGCCGGCATAGCTCATTCTCTTAAACAAATCAGTGGCATGTACAAGCTTTGGACAAACGCTACCTCCAAGGTTCGTTATGGAGGCCAGCAGTACTACCCCCAAGGTTCGTTATGGAGCGTAGCCAACCGTGTCAGGTCAAAAGAGTAACCATCCTCCACCCATATCCATATTATCGAACAACATTTCCACAATCAACACATTCATAAGTATGGCCATAGTACGAACTTAATTATCAAAAACATAACAGAGAGATCCACACAAAGAAGGGCATGAGTAAATGATTTTATTGAACATAAAAGTTACCTGAATGCATTCCAATTCTAGCAACACAATTTCCTTAGCTTCATAACTCCAAATGATACTCCACTCCAAAATCATCCTCCAATAATCACCTCACAACAATAACTATAATCAATAGGAACCTCACTAAATAAGAACTAATTTAAACTAATTAATTTAATAAATATAATCAACATTTAATACACACTTAAAAATACGGCTATTACACAGGCCCGGCTATTAGGCTGTGCAAACAGCCCAATCAATTTCTTAGGGCCCCAAATCTGGAAGATAACGGATATAATACATTTATGGCGATATTGTAAATCAACTATATAGGCTGGCAGAGTTGGTCTTTGATTTTATTACTCAAAGAATGGAGTCTTGAGCGCGCAAGTTCAACTCATGTCTCCAACATTTCTTACTTATTTCCTTTACTTTTTTTTTTAATTCTTTTTGGTATATTCTTGGAGTCTGAGCATGAGTTCCAGTCATCTTCTCAACATTTCTTACTTCTCCACTTTTTTCTTTACTTTTTTTTCAATTCTTTAACAGGTTCCTATACTTCAACAATTTTTTTTTTTACTTCCTCCGTTCTGAATTAAATGTAACAATTTCACTTTTCACTATTCAGTTTGACTAAGATTTGTAATTTCTACATAATGAAAAATATAGTCAGGTAAGATCTTGTTAGATTCGTCTCGTGACGTACTTTCATAAAACATAATTTTTATAATTTTTACTTATATATAATTGTAGATATTTGTGGTTAAAATAACGTCTCGACATGCGTGAAAGTGGATTATTTGTTGCATTTAATTCGAAACGGATGAAATAGCTTTTTAGGATGAGGTAGAAAAGTATTAATGTTATCTTTGTAATTAAGTAGAACATTATTAATAACTTGGTTCTATATTGAGTTGTTATATACGATTTTAAATGAGTTTGAGATTTTGATTTTTCAATTTGCAATTAAGAACATAAATATATAATTGTAATATTATAAAAGTTTTTCATCATATAAGTTGCAAAAATAAATTATACTAAGGGTCTAATCCTAAGATTAGAACAGGGCCTTTAAAATATTTAAGACAGCCCTGCTATTACACATACTCTATAGAAATGAAGACCATAACATACACATAAAAATATCAACAATCACCTCCATAAACTATCTGCTCCCATATTCTTGACCAATAATCCACTCCTTCATACCTAATTGACCAATTGAGCATTCTAATTCTGATTACCACATACCTAATTGACTAAATTCATCCAAATGACTACTTTACAATGAATAATCCAATAACCTATAAACATTACCAATTAAATACATAATAACAACCCTTAAGACAGCACGACAATGGTTATATATAGCAAACTAACAAAGAAACCTAAAACACTCAAAAGTAGTGAAATACAAAGTTCTACTTCTATTCAATCATGCATTTACCATCAAAATACTCTAAGTTGCACGGATGCAAAGTTTTTGAGAAAAAAAAGAAGCAACATATTAGCCAGCATACATCATTTTATGCTTTTTATTTATGTATATAATAGCTAATTTTAGGTTATTCTGAAAGAATAACACTCTCTGGGAATTGAGCTTGGACTCCAAGGAAAATGTAACAAAGTTCCTAGACATCCATTCGTTAATGAATGAAAAGTAGCGATTTCACATTGGATATCAAACATTAATCTCACTTATCACATTTGAATTACGAGGAACAAAACAAACAACTCCAACCAAAATCATACATCATTCATCAATATGATCACATTGTAAACACAATCTACAATAAATTATAACTTGATCAGTTACTCATCCATAGTCAATCTCACACAAATTATAGCCCTAAAATCATCAATTCTAGTAATTCGTCAACTAATTAATAGTATTATTCGTAAAAACATATGAAAAACCTTGAACAATGCCCATATCCTTCTCGACTTTAGTTTGCATCTAACGAAAGCAGCTCGTGTTCTATTTCCTTCGATCTCTTCCTCATATCTTCCACATCTTGCAATTTTATAACATACAAATTAGGATTTTCTTTTGCCGAAAAGTTACAGAAATACAGAAATTTGATGAAGGAAAAAAAAGAGGTCGGCTGTGTGCGGCGGACAACTAAGTGGCTGACCAAGTGGTGGTGGTTGGACTCGGGTTGGGTGTTGTGTTTTGGCGAGTTGTAGGTGTAATTTCTATTGACTATCAATCTAGAAATAATAGAACAACAAATAACAAAGCAGGAAATAACACACAAGAACTTTTACGTAGAAACACTAGGAATCGATGAATATTCAAGAAAGATTACAAAAGCGCTCAAGAACTCTCTCTATAGCTTTTTCTCTCTCTAATCTGTGAATAATGATGAATAATACAATAAAAGGCATCTTAGGGCACCTATATATATCCCCCTCGATAAAAATGCGTTTCCGGAACTAAACCCGCGTAGAAACACACCCGCCCGATCGGGCGCTTAACGCCAACATTCACCATGTATACGGGCCCAATTGGGTGCTACCTACCCGAGTCGTAGTTCGCACTGCTGCCCGATCGGGCAAGATGGCCCGAAGCCATTGGGCGAGCCACAAACAGCCCAGTTCCAGAATTCGTTGCGGGCCCGATGGGGCGAAAATCCCAGCCTTCGTTAAAACACCCATAACTTTCTTGTTTCTCAGCGGAATTGGGCATATGACCTATTGTTGGAAAGCTCTTGGAACAAGCTATCACCTCCAATTTGAATCACCTCAAAATCGTTTATAGATTGAAAGTTATATGCATTAAAAGTCAGCCTTATGTCCTAAATGACGTTTTCCTATACGCAACCTCATCTCCACACCCATAAACCTCCATGAGCTCCATATCACGCCATATACCTAATAGTAGGTTGCGATTGGAGACTAGGTCCGTGCGAGGGACAAAGCAGGAGGATGCCAACGTAAGTAAAAGCGACGAGATTTAGGTTTGGTTCAACGAGGGGTGAAGGTAAGATGCAGACTGACCCTCGCCGGCGAAGAAGGACGAGAGAAAAGAGATGATGCGCTGAGCCGATGACTTGTGAGAGAGAAATGAGGTTCAATAATTAGGGCTAAAGGACTCCTCAAGGGCTGCGATTCGCCCAAAAACCACAACTCTTTATCACTAAAGAGCTGCGATTTTTGGGCTAATTACAACCCTAAACTAACTACCGGAGTTTTTGCATTAACCGCAACCCTTTTTAAGCAGCCTTTGAGCTTTTTTCCTCTAATGGTTATTTCCAAAGAACAATGACAATGATAAGTCCAACGTTAGTTTTTCAAGGACAACTACAGGCTGAGACAATGGAAAGTCTAGCATTAATATGGTTCGTGTTCCTAAAGATAACAACAACGGTCAAGTTTAGTGCTAGTCTTCAGTTAAGTATACCCATGGAGCAGGATGTAGCTCCATATATATTTGTTTCTACAAAATTTTGCTTTTTTTTGTAGGACTAATTTTGGACGAGACAACGGAAAATCCAGCGTTAATATGGTTCGTGAATATAACAACAATGGTAAGTCCATTGCTAGTATAAGGACCATTATGGGTCGAGACAACGGGGAATCCAGTGTTAATATGGTTCGTGTTCTTGAAGGTAACAACAACTGTCAAGTCCAACACTAGTGTTCAACTAAGTACACCTGTGTAGGATGTAGGTCGATATAATATATGTGTCCTGGAAAACTTTTGCTTGTTTTGCAGCTATCATTTACAAGAGTGATTTTAGATTGCCGAGCATCTAGAATTCTTCGTCCCGACATGTATGCTTTGAATTTCAATTTTACAAAAATCAGGCAAAGTGGGGACTTTTGTAAAACATAATCGTGTCTCCCTATTTAAGGACCCAATGATGAAACATATCGCGATCTTAATTGTTCCGACCAAAGGGAAGAGCAGTACGAAGAGTAAGTCCCGAAACTTTTTTTAAAGTATAAAAGCTTGTTTATTTGCAATAATGATCCACGGTACTATTTTAAAGCCAAATTAATTATTCTCAATATTTGATTGTATTTTGAGCCCAATGAAAATATTTGGAGCCCATTTTAGAACATTTTGAGCCCAATCCTTTTAAAAAGCCTAATTAATTATTAATGAAAATTAACTATTTTGATTAATTATTTAATAAATAATTTCATATATAAATATATATTTTCAAAAATATTTTTAATCATATTTTTTCTCGTAGAGTTGATATTCGGATTAAAAAGGATAAAAGAAAATCGTTCAAAAATGTATCGAAGAAAAAGGATGTAAGTGTGTCTGACGCAGACGGTGCATCTGGCACACCACGTGCGTGTATTGCATTGGCTGTGCCGCGTTAGGCGCACCAATATGAACCTGACACATGGCTAAGTGCATCACAAAGAGACGTGCGCTCCTAGAGCACTCTTTGCGCGATATATGCGCAGTTGAAGTTTCTATCTTTTTTAATAATTTCGTATAAATATGCCATGATTTTCTGGATTTCAAACACACTTTTCCATACTAAACACTTTTCATGTACTCTTTGCGCCTGAATACTTGCAAACTCTTATACTCTCATACTCACATACTTTCATACTTTCATACTTACAAACATATAAACTCGTATTTTCATACACAGACAAAACACATACTTTCATCAATATTCATAAGTGTTTGTGAAAAGATTTCACGATTGCTCCTCTTGAAGGTTGTTATTCTCTAAGACCCAAGTCACACCTGTATATTCCTAAGGGTCCTTGAATAAATCTCTCTTATTTATTTATTAAAGTTACAAACATTTTCTTTCATGATGTAGATATTTAATAAAAACCATTCTTTTGTATATTCTCACTTCGATTCTTTTTATTTAATTTTCATATATACATATATTTTTATGATTGTCCTGCTTATGCTTTCATCACCCACATGTTATTATTGTTAATCAATATCCAAAGAATTGTTCTAATATTAATCAGATAATTTGAGCAGCCTGCTAGAAACTCGTTAATATTGATTGTTTAATAACGTGTCACAAAAAAATAGTTTTTGATGTGTTCAATTAACCAACTTAAACTAATATTTTTTAGGGTGCTTGAAAATATTCTCTAGTAATTCTTCTTCACGAAATTCAGTATGCTGACCATGTTCGTACCATCACCCCCAAACTCAGAGTTTGGTTCATGAGAATTAATGAAGTTCTGACAGGGAAATCTAGATTCAATAAGTCCCAAAGATGTCACTAAAATTCATAAATATTCAATTAAGTTTATGAGTCTTTCTTTGAAGACTTGTTGGCGACTTCAAAATGTTTTCTCAATAAAACCTTAACAATGGGGCAGTCAAATACACGCTCACACCGCGTAGGTAAAATAAAATCATGCATATTATTAGGGCGACTTCATTGAGGAGGATTCTAATAAATCAATTTTTTAAATGAGTGGGTGAAAGTTGAAAAATACGATTCATAACTGAAGCAGAACTTCAACGTGCGCACCTATATGTGTTAGCAAATACAGACATCTTACTAGAATTTGAAAAGTAAAACACTTGTTATTAATCATACTATTTACAAATTTAAATTTTATTTTAATCTAGACATTGACAATTGTTATTATTGTAAGGGATTTCGAGGACCACATTCTTCAAATTCGACCTACTCTACGTGCAGAAGATGTGTGGGTGCAACATGAAGCAGAATACCTTGATTGGTTTATATCGAAAGTGAGTTTTTTTAACTATAAAATCTCGCTTCATACAAAGTTGTATCTAACATGTGAATTTTTTTAATAGGTTATTCAAGACAAACCAAATGATGATGTACTGTTTGCTTTAGCAATGGGTCCTTCGACATTAGTTCACACTTGGAATGGATACTATGTTAATGGATACAATTTCCAAACAAAAAGATCAAGCAAACACAAGTCCACTATGAATTATGGAGTGTGTGTGTCTAATGACGGAGGGAGTGATTTCTTTGAGATTCTAGATGATGTTAGAAAATTGAAGTTTACTGGTGCCCTTAGGCAATATAGCACTATTTTATTCAAGTGCAATTGGACGGACAATGTCAGGGGAATGAACATCAATCAAAACAAGCTAGTTGAAGTCAACCATATAAAGAAATTCCCCAAGTTCGATCAATACAAGCTCATTTTAGGCTCTATTGCTTGAAAATGAATGAATTTGAGTATTTTTAAGTTAGTTTGAATCACAAACACCTCAAACATCCTATATATACTTAGTTCAATGTGTTAGATTGTAGTTTTGATTAAAATTACTAAATATAGGCAAGTTAGAACCAAATATAGGTCATTTAGCTCATTTTAGGCCATATTGCTTGAAAATGAATGAATTTGAGTAGTTTTAAGTTAGTTTGAATCATAAACACCTCAAACATCCTATATATACTTAGTTCAATATTTTAGATTGTAGTTTTGATTGAAATTAAAAATTATAGGCAAGTTAGAACCAAATATAGGTCATTTAGCTCATTTTAGCCCATATTGCTTGAAAATGAATGAATTTGAGTAGTTTTAAGTTAGTTTGAATCATAAAAACCTCAAATAAGGTATATATATATATATATATATATATATATATATATATATATATATATATATATAACTTAGTTCAATGTGTTAGATTGTGTTTGATTGAAATTACAAAATATAGGCAAGTTAGAACCAAATATAGGTCATTTAGCTCATTTTAGGCCCTATTGCTTGAAAATGAATGAATTTGAGTAGTTTTAAGTTAGTTTGAATCATAAACACCTCAAACATCCTATATATACTTAGTTCAATGTGTTAGATTGTAGTATTGAATGAAATTACAAAATATACGCAAGTTACAACCAAATATAGGTCATTTAGCTCATTTTAGGCCATATTGCTTGAAAATGAATGAATTTGAGTAGTTTTAAGTTAGTTTGAATCATAAACACCTCAAACATCCTATATATACTTAGTTCAATGTGTTAGATTGTAGTTTTGATTGAAATTACAAAATATAGGCAAGTTAGAACCAAATATAGGTCATTTAGCTCATTTTAGGCCCTATTGCTTGAAAATGAATGAATTTGAGTAGTTTTAAGTTAGTTTGAATCATAAAGACCTCAAATAAGATATATATATACTTAGTTCAATGTGTTAGATTGTAGTTTTGATTGAAATTCCAAAATATAGGCAAGTTAGAACCAAATATATGTCATTTAGCTCATTTTAGGCCATTTGCTTGAAAATGAATGAATTTAGTAGTTTATAGTTATTTAATCATAAACACCTCAAAATATATATATATATACTAGTTCAATGTGTTAGATTGTAGTTTTGATTGAAATTAACAAAATATGGCAAGTTAGAACCAAATATAGGTATTTAGCTCATTTTAGGCCTATATTGCTTGAAAATGAATGAATTTGAGTATTTTTAAGTTAGTTTGAATCATAAACACCTCAAAAATCCTATATATACTTAGTTCAATGTGTTTGATTATAGTTTTGATTGAAAATACAAAATATAGGCAAGTTAGAATCAAATATATGTCATTTAGCTCATTTTTGGCCATGTTGCTTGAAAATGAATGAATTTGAGTAGTTTAAAGTTAGTTTGAATCATAAACACCTCAAATATATATATTTTAGTTAATGTGTTAGATTGTAGTTTTGTTGAAATTACAAAATATAGGCAAGTTAGAACCAAATATAGGTCATTTAGCTCATTTTAGGCCATATTGCTTGAAAATGAATGAATTGAGTATTTTAAGTTAGTTTGAATCATAAACACCTCAAACATCCTATATATACTTAGTTCAATATTTTAGATTGTAGTTTTGATTGAAATTAAAAATTATAGGCAAGTTAGCACCAAATATAGGTCATTTAGCTCATTTTAGGCCATATTGCTTGAAAATGAATGAATTTGAGTAGTTTTAAGTTAGTTTGAATCATAAAGACCTCAAATAAGATATATATATACTTAGTTCAATGTGTTAGATTGTAGTTTGATTGAATTCAAAATATAGGCAAGTTAGAAACCAATTAGCATTTAGCTCATTTTAGGCCATGTGGAATGAATTGAATGAATTTGAGTAGTTTTAAGTTGGGTTGAATCATAAACACCTCAAATATCCTATACATACTTAAGTCAATGTGTTAGATTGTAGTTTTGATTGAAATTACAAAATATAGGCAAGTTAGAACCAAATATAGGTCATTTAGCTCATTATAGGCCATATTGTTTGAAAATGAATGAATTTGAGTAGTTTTAAGTTAGGTTGAATCATAAACACCTCAAATATAATATATATACTTAGTTCGAAGTGTTAGATTGTAGTTTTGATTCTAATTACAAAATATAGGCAAGTTTGAACCAAATATAGGTCATTTAGCTCATTTTAGGCCATATTGCTTGAAAATGAATGAATTTGAGTAGTTTTAAGTTAGTTTTAATCATAAATACCTCAAACATCCTATATATACTTAGTTCAATGTTTTAGATTGTAGTTTTAATTGAAATTAAAAATTATTGGCATGTTAGAACCAAATATAGGTCATTTAGCTCATTTTAGGCCATATTGCTTGAAAATTAATGAATTTGAGTAGTTTTAAGTTAGTTTGAATCATAAACACCTCAAAAAAAAAAAAAAAAAAAAAAAAAAAAAAATATAAATATATATATATATATATATATATATATATATATATATATATATATATATATATATATACTTAGTAAATATAGGCAAGTTAGAACCAAATATTGGGTATATAGCTCATTTTAAGCCATATTGCTTGAAAATGAATTAATTTGAGTAGTTTAAGTTAGTTTGAAACATAAACACCTCAAATATGATATATATATATACTTAATTCAATGTGTTAGATTTTAGTTTCGATTGAAATTACTAAATATAGGCAAGTTAGAACCAAATATAGGTCATTTAGCTCATTTTAGGCCCTATTGCTTGAAAATGAATGAATTTGAGTAGTTTTAAGTTACTTTGAATCATAAACACCTCAAACATCCTATATATATTTAGTTCAATGTGTTAGACTGTAGTTTTGATTGGAATTACAAAATATAGGCAAGTTAGAAGCAAATATAGGTCATTTAACTCATTTTTGGCCATATTGCTTGAAAATGAATGAATTTGAGTAGTTTTAAGTTAGTTTGAGTCATAAACACCTCAAATATGATATATATACTTAGTTTAATGTGTTAGATTGTAGTTTGGATTGAAATTACAAAATATAGGCAAGTTAGAACCAAATATAGGTCATTTAGCTGATTTTAGGCCCTATTGCTTGAACATGAATGAATTTGAGTAGTTTTAAGTTAGTTTGAATCATAAACACCTCAAATATGATATATATACTTAGTTTAATGTGTTAGATTGTAGTGTTGATTGAAATTACAAAATATAGGCAAGTTAGAACCAAATATAGGCCATTTAGTTCATTTTAGGCCCTATTGTTTGAAAATGAATGAATTTGAGTAATTTTAAGTTAGTTTGAATCATAAACACCTCAAATATGATATATATACTTAGTTTTTTTTGTGTTAGATTGTAGTTTTGATTGAAATTATAAAATAAAGGTAAGTTAGAACCATATATAGGTCATTTAGCTCATTTTAGGCCCTATTGCTTGAAAATGAATGAATTTGAGTAGTTTTAAGTTAGTTTGAATCATAAACAGCTCAAATATGATATATATACTTAGTTCAATGAGTTAGATTAGTTTTGATTGAAATTACAAAATATAGGCATGTTAAAACCAAATATAAGTTGTTTTTGCTCATTTTAGACCATATTGTTTGAAAATGCATGCATAAGAGTATATTATTTAACCAAATGCAGGAGACGGACAACAAGAAGCTGGATGATTGTACCACTCAAGGGTCACAGCCAAACCCTGATTTGTTGTATTGGAAGACAATTGGTGGGAGGAACAGAGGAAAAGTGCAGGGGTTGGGTCAGGGATATCATTTGTACTACAACTCTTCATCTGGGCGAGGAGGAGATGGCTCTTCACAACCATATGAGCCATCAATTTTTTCTCAGCTAGCTAGAGGCGCAGGTGGAGGCAAAGGTCGCTGTACAGATGGAAGAAGTGGAGGCAAAGGTCGCAGCACGTCTGGAAGAGTCAAACCAGGTCCTCGTGTAGGATATGATGCGGAACATGTCTAATTTCGGCCACTTGTTCTCAGGTTGCAACACATGACCCTCTCCACATTGCAGTCCAGAGGAAGACCCGGGGTTTGGTGGTGGCGGCACTAGTGCTACAGAGACACCCGCCACAGTGTAGTTTGTTTGGTTTTGGCAACTAGCTAGATTACTAACTTATAGTCTCTCCATACTTAGTATAACTTTATATATGCACTTAATGTCTATATTTATCGACATTTATCTAGTTTTGTTTTTAGATGTCTCGGTATATTTTTTTTGAACTCGCTTTTACTCGATTTCCAGATACCGGGATTTATTTTGTGTACATATAATTCATCAAGGTAGTTTGTTTAATTATAGACATTTAGTGTCTATATTTCCCGACATTGGGATGTATTTTGTGTACATAAATCTAATCTATTTCATGTTTAAGTTGCATATTTCATTAGTTTAAAATATAGAATGTCATGGAGGCGACGCAAGAACATGTTTAATGTAGAATATTTCGGTGTTGGCGTGCAGTACAGGTTTAAGTATAATTTTGGAAAACATTATTATATTATTGAATATAATTAATAAAAACAACGACGACTGAACTTGAAACAACGACGGCTAACCAGTCGTTGTACAAGAAAGCAATGGTGCTAAGGAAGTTAAAGGCAACGACGGCTTGCGGCAATCAGCAACGGTTCAGCCCTGTAGCTAATTACCGTCCGTTTAGCGCCGTCGGTGAAACAACGTCCGCTTCAAATCGCCGTTGATTTAACGACGGTGTCGAACCGTTGTTGAGACACCGACGGCTAAAAACAGTCGGTATGGTATATGCAACGACGACCATCCCAGCAGACGTAATCGAGTGAAGAAAACTGTCGTTAAGTAAACACCGACGACCAAACAGTCGTTAATATCTAATTCAGTGACCAAAACTGCGACGACTTTGGGAGCATCAGCGACGGCTTCAAGCCTTCGGTGACTGGGCCGTTTCTTGTAGTGTCTCTCTCTTTCCCCTTCGTGCGGTGTTGCTCTGTCTCTCCCCTTCGTGCATTGCTGCTCTTTGTCGAGATGGCCACCAAGAAGGTTTCTCTCACTTTTTTTTTGTTTTGAATTAATATAAAGATTATTCTATACATAAATGTCACACTGTTGAAGTATGAATGAGATCTGTGTTGATTTTGTTAATTTTTTGTTGCTCGATTATATGATTATCTGGTTTTTTGCTCGAAATTGATTCGATTAAGTTAATTTTGTTGAAATAGATTTGGTTGATCACCCATTTTAATTTGATTTTACATTTTACTGAATATTATTTGGAGTTTTTCTATTTTTGATTTTTTTTTTTTGTTTTTTTTTATAAGGAGAGAAAGCTAGGAGGTGTGTACACAAGAGACACCCCCTAAAACACCCCTAAGGGTGGTTACAATAATCATCAAGAACAGAAAAAACGAAGAACAAAGGAGCACATATGATCTCAGGTAGTTTTTCTATTTTTGATGATATGGGCATGTTTCATTGATTGAATTTTATGGGCATATTTCGTTGATTGGATTCTGGATTTTATGGGATCCCTAAATTTCCTTCTTCTTGGGATATATAGTATGATTGTTTGAATTGATTTTTAGATGTCAATAAACTGCAATTATCTTCAATAATGAATACCCATTTTGCTATATATGCTTTTGACTTGAAATCAGTGTGTTATCTTCTTGCCCAATTTGAGTTGCACTGTAAATTATAGTTGATTTTTTTTTTCTAAATTCTTAAATCTTATTGCTTTTGCATTTTTTTAATTTTCCAATTATTATAATTATTCTTAATTTGTGTCGAGGACACTTGAGTATCTTGTGTCTCTGATGGTAGTTCTTTATTTTACCTGAGAGGAAATTACATTTTTATGATAGATTGCTTACTTTTATTGTCTTAGGGTTGAATATGATGAATTCTGGATTTATTTGTTCTTTTCACCTCAAACTAGATAAGTTTAAGAAAAAATAATTTGATGAATTTTATTGTCTTAGTGCAAAAGGTGCTTATGTTGTGCTATGAATTATATAGACCTACTCACATCTCCTTGATTTCACATGTTTTCTGATTTTCATATTTGAGTTGTTGCACTCATGCTCAGAAACTTGTTCAGGTATTCTATTTTCAGAAGTTAACCTTTGTATTCTTCTCTTCTCCCTACTCTCACCTCTCTTCCCTGTTCCTCTTTGTTTTGGCTTTGACATTGCCACTTGCCGTCATTCAATTTGTGGAGCTTCTATAATATATTATATCTTTCTAGACTTCAAGTTGTTCCTTTCCATGACTTGCTATATATATGGTGTATGAGCTGGTTAAAAAAGTCTAAATTTTTTGTACTTATCAAGGAAAAGAATTTGGAAACCAGGGACTTCCTTGAAGAAGCCAAGAAGTGTGTCCTCATTTTCCATTCGAAGGGAGTCCCCATTATAGTTAACAACACAGTTGATGGAGCTCTGGCTTGTAATGTTAATAGTATTTGGACCTCTTCTTATGTCTTAGAAACAGTGCCTTTGTAAATTCTGACATTGGTTTGTGTTTTTAATTACTGTAATAATGTTTTCTTGCTCAATACCAATTCATGTTATTTGTGATAGTGTGCCTAAATTGTACGTTGACTTTGCATTTGAGCAAAAGAATGATATTATTGCAAGAGTGGGTTATATTTTTCCCCATATATGTATAAATAACATAATTTGCAATAAAAAATGATACTTTTATGTAAAACTTTGGGGATCATTTACGACCAAAAAAATGCAAAAAGAAAATTACGAAAACTGCAGCCCTTAGTTGATGAAGGGTTGTGGTTTTTAGCAAAAACCACATCCCTTTTCACAAGGAAGGGTTGTTATTTAAGCCCAACACCGCAACCCTTTGTTGTGAAGGGATGTTTTAAAAAACCGCAGCCCTTGCTTTTTGCCAAGGATTGCGGGCCAAAAACGCAACCCTTAAGGTTATTTTGACCGCAACCCTTAACGTTTTTTTCCACTAGTGATGTGTTGGGTGCCACAACATCCCATCTTTTGGTAAAATAAGAAAAAACAAAAAGCTGTATAAAATCTCCCTTGCAAGACAGGAAACCCTCCTCTTCTCCCCCGAAGAGTCTACCCTACCTTCTGATTTGCCCTCTGCTGCAACGGCGGCCTCCTCAGACAATGTCTGAGGAGATCAGAGAAATAGTTTCTAACTTACGTATTGATGTTGAAGAAGAACAAGTTTTGACCTTAGAATCCCTGAACCCTAATCCGGAGAATACCATCTCCCTTCTTCTCGTGGGACGACTTCTCACAGAGCGAAATTTCAACGTGGAAACTTTTGAAAGGACAATCACCCTAGCGTAGGCACCGATTCATGGACTTGTTATTAGGGTTTTGAAACCAAACCTTTTTGCGTTTTAATTCTTCCACTGGCAAGACGTGATGAAAGTTCTTGATAGACGTCAATAGTGTTTCGACAATATGCTCGTCCTTTTAAAAGAAGCAGATGACGACGAATCCCCTGATTAGGTAATACTTCACCATTCCCCTTTTTGGATCAGATTGAAAAACCTACCTTTCAATATGCGATCTAATGAAATTATAAAGGCCTTAATTGGTAATATGGGTGCAATTATTGAAATTGAGGAGGATGTGTTGGGTTTATGTGGGTGGAGACATGTTAAAGTCATGTTAGATACCTCTATGCCTCTAAGAAGGTTCAGGAAGATAAAGGATAAAAAAGGGAATGAAATTCAGATCGATTTTGCATATGAACATCTTCCTTTTTTCTGTTTGGCTTGTGGAATCATGGGTCACTCTAAAAAAGATTGCCATGTAGTTTTTGATGAGGATAAATGTGAGAAAATGGGTTGGCACTTGGGTCTCAAGGCAACCCCTCGGAAAGGTAGAAATAAGGAGATAGAGGGGGAGGTTAAATTTCGAAACTGCAAGAAAATTATGTTTGATCCGATCAGTAGTATGCACAAGGATAAGGTTGTTGTGGAGGTAAATGATATTGATGATGAACTACATGCTCCTACGCCCTGCATGGCTCAAAATTCCAGTGTTATATTAGAAGCTTCCCAAGTGGGGACATGCGTTACACTCCCACTTCCTCCAAAAAGTAATGTTTTAATTGTCCCCACTGTTTCGAATGAGCTGTAACATAGTATTAATAATATGTCAGATGCTTTGAATGTTACTCCTGGGGAGACTTTTGTCTTCACGAGTTCCAAGGAAAACAAAGTGGAAAAATCTCGAGGATGGAAACAGCTGGACCGAAGCATAATGGATGAAAAAGGAGTATCACAATCCATGGACTTGGACCCTGAGGTTTTGCTTGCTAAACTTCATATTGATTCTATTGGTATGGTAGGTGTTGAGGATGATGGTGGTGAGAAACGTTTGAAGTCGAGCCCGTCATGCAATTCAGTTCCCATTATTCAGGTGGAGGTTGGTACTATCCAACCCCGCCAAGGATTATGAATCTCCTCTGTTGGAACTGCCGAGGGATGGGCAACCCTTGGTCAGTTCATCAGCTCCGTAGATGGAGCAAAACCTATGCCCCGGATGTTGTATTTTTGTCTGAGACTATGATCAATAAAACTGAAGTTGAAGCTTTAAAAGATTGCCTGGGTTTTCATAATGCTTTTGGTGTTGCTAGTAGAGGTAGAGCAGGGGTTTTATGTATTTACTGGAAAGAGAAAGTTCTGTTTTCTCTTATTTCCTTTTCTCAGCACCATATTTGTGGTGACATTGATGATGGAATCGAAAAATGGAGATATTGTTGGTTTATATGGTTGGGCAAAAGAAGAAGAAAAATGTCACACTTGGACTTTGATTCGTAATTTGTATGACGACACAACACGGCCCATTTTGTTTGGAGGTGACTTCAATGAGATTTTAAGCTATGATGAAAAAGAAGGTGGGGCGGACAGAGTTAGACGAGAAATGTCACATTTTCGTGATACGGTTAATGATCTTTCTATTCGTGACCTTGGCTACGTAGGTGTATGGCACACTTGGGAACGAGGTAATTCTCTCTCTCTTGTTGTATTCGGGAACGCTTGGACCGTTTTTTATGTACCCCCTCATGGCTGGAGTTATATCCAAATTCTGTTGTTGAACACTCAGTCCGCTACAAGTCGGACCATTCTGCTATCATTCTTAGGCCTAATCGCTTTAATAGGCCCACTGGTCAGCGTTAGAGATGTAAATGGATCGGGTTCGGGGTGGGTGGAGCATCACCCGCATTCATCACCCGCTACCATCCGCACCACCCGATCCATCCATCACCCGGAAAAATCACCACCCGAATTCATCCATCCATTTACTTCCGGGTGAACGGATGGATCGGGTTATAATCGGGTGAAATGACCTCAAAATACTGCCAATCATAAAATTTCAGAAAAATAAAGTTTCAATCGACAAAACCATAGATCCACAACCACAATTCAAATTAAGTTCAAAATCAAAGTAATTCGCATACCCAAATCAATTTACAAATCAAAGAATCAAGTCAATTGTAAATCAAGCCAAAAAAAACCACAGATTATAGAAACCCCAAAAAGTAAATGGTGAAACCCTTTGCAATTTGGAAATGGGGAACGGCTACGGATCTGAGTACATATCTGTTGAAGTCGAAGCCGTTGATGAAATGAACACGAGAAAGTGGACCAAACTCCTAACTTCCCTCTGGCGACTTTTTAGACGGCGGAACTTGCTTGACTGCAATTACGTAGGTTCTCAACTTCACATACCACTTCATACAATAAGATTCGAAGAGAGACAGAGAGTGACAGAATGAGAGGCTGAGAGTGACAGAATGAAAGAGAGGTGCAAAAGAACTTGCTTGGGAGAATCAGAGACAGTGAGTACGAGTGAGAGTTTTAGAAATTAGGAAAATTAGGTTAGGCATTGGGCTTTTAGATTTGGACATTTAGCTTGGCCTTGAGGATTGAACCTAATTTTTTTTTTAAAATAAACGGGTGATGGGTCGGATTAACGGGTCGGGTGATGGATGAAAATTGTTCACCTGAATCCGATCCATCACCCGCATTTGTTAATCCGTCACCCGTTCATCATCCGTTTAAACCAGGTTTTTCACCCGTCCATTAAGACAGATAGATCGGGTGACCGGGTGGTACACTGGATATTGCCATCTCTAGTCAGCGCATATTCTTTTTTTAATCTTCTTGGCTTCTGGACGCGGGCTGTGAGGATTTGGTGCGCTCCTCCTGGGCTGATTCTGCTGGGGAGATTTTACCGGGCCGGTTAAATTCCTTGGCCCAATGTCTTGCGAGCTGGATTTGGAAGACTTTTGGGAAATTGGGGAAACAAATTGAGGCTGCTGAGAAGCAACTCAATATTATCCAGCAATAAGTCATTTCTGATGAAAGTGTGAGGGATCGATTGACTATTGAAAAGAAGTTGGATGACTTGCAGTCTAAACATGAAGCTTACTGGTACTTAAGGTCGAGAGTGGCAGAGGTACATGATGGCGATAAGAACACAAAGTATTTTCATCATAAAGCTTCGCAATGAAGAAAGAGAAATCAGGTCAAGGGTTTATTGAATGCTCAAGGAGAGTGGATGGATGAAGATGCTGACATTGAGAGCATTTTCACTCATTACTTCACTTCGATTTTCACCTCGACTTGCCCCACTGATGTGCAGTTTCAGGAGGTCCTTAAGCATATTGATCCAGTTATTTCAGCTGCTTGCAACCAACAACTCACCAACCCTTTCACAAAGGATGAAATCTACATGGCCCTCCAACAAATGCATCCCTGTAAACCACCCGGTCCTGATGGTATGCATGCTCTTTTTTATCAGCGATTTTGGCATATTGTTGGTGATGATGTAACTAGCTTTTCTCTGTAGTATTATTCATGGGTCATTGTCCCCCAGATGTGTTAATCACATGAATATTTTTCTGAAACCTAAAGTCAAATCTCCTAATAAGGCAGCTGAATTCCGACCTATTGCTCTTTGTAATGTGGTTTATAAACTTATCTCAAAAGCTATTGTGATCAGATTGAAAGATTTTCTTCCCATTATTGTAACTGAGAATCAGAGTGCTTTTGTTCTAGGGCGTCTAATCACCGATAACGCTTTCATTGCTCTTGAGATTTTTCATTCTATGAAATACAGGAACAAAAGTCGGAAGGGCATGATTTCCATGAAGCTTGACATGAGTAAAGCTTATGATACAATGGAATGGGTTTCCTTCGAAAACTCCTCCTCACTATGGGTTTTGATGGCAGATGGGTGAATTTGATTATGGACTGTGTCTCTTCTATTTCTTACTCTTTCATCATCAATGGAGGAGTTCGTGGTTCTGTCTCTCCTAGCACAGGCCTTCGGCAGGGAGATCCTTTATCCCCTTATCTGTTTATTTTGATTGCTAATGCTTTTTCTAAAATGATTCATAAGAAGGCCCAAAAGAACCTAATTCATGGTGCAAAACCCATTCGCAGTGGTCCGAAAATTTCTCACCTTTTCTTTGCAGATGACAGTTTACTCTTTACCGGAGCTTCCCCTCAAGTGCAGTATTATCATTGATATTGTCAACCATTATGAGCTTGCACCCGGGCATAAAATTAACTATGAAAAATCGGAAGTATCTTTAAGTAGCGGAGTCAGCATTAAACGCAGGGAAGAGTTGATTACTATTCTGAACATGAGACAGGTGGATAAGCATGAAAAGTACCTTGCTATCCCTTCTATCTCGGGGCGATCAAAAAAAGTTGTGTTCGATTCTCTTTTGGATAGAATTTTAAAGAAACTCCAAGGGTGGAAGGAAAAGTTTCAGGGCAGGAAGTGCTTATGAAGTCTGTTATCCAAGCAATTCCTACTTATCTGATGGGGGTGTATAAATTTCCTTGCTCGATCATTCAGAAGATACACTCGGCCATGGCAAGTTTTTGGTGGGGCAACTCTTAATCCTCAAGGAAGGTTCACTAAAAAAATTGGGAGACGATGTGTACGTTGAAATGCTTAGGAGGAATGGGATTCACAGATCTCAGAGTATTTAATGATGCTCTTCTTGGCCTACAATCTTGGAGGTTAATTCGCGAACCCAACTCTCTTTTTGCAAGAGTTATGAAAGCAAAGTATTACGCGAATAGTGATTTTTTAGAGGCCTCACTTGGTCACCCCTGCAGTTATTCTTGGAGTAGCATATGGAGTTCCAAAGCTTTGCTTAAAAAGGGAGTTGTTTGGCGTGTGGGTAATGGAGCTCAGATTAAAATTTGGGATGATCCATGGATAGTTGATGAAAGTGGGCGTCACATCACTAGCACACTCACGGCTGGATTGACTTAGGTGAGCGACTTGATTGATTTTGATAGGATGGTGTGGAAAGTGGAGACGATCGAAGACTCTTTTAATGATCGAGATGTATGGTGTATTCTTGGAACCCCTCTTAGTGTAACTTCTATGAGGGATGAACTCACATGGGCCTTTACTAAGGATGCATGCTACTCGGTGAAAACCACATATATGTTAGGTAAGGGAGGTAATCTTGAAAATTTCACCAAGCATGGGTTGACTTGTGGAGTTTGGATGTTAGTCCCAAAGCGCGACATTTTTTATGGCAAATGTGCTCAAATTCTCTTTCCAAGAATACAGGGAGGCTTCAATTCCTAGAAAAGATTACTAGTAGAGCTCAAACTTAAGGAAACACAAGCGTAAGAAAAGATGTGCAAATCATTCCTAAAATACTCAAGCTAGACACAGCAGCAAGGAGCCACCCTTGCATGTCACTTACAACTCTAAAATAAGGGAACTTCCCTAAAATATAAACCATGCCAACTAAGACTCTAAAGGACCCAATTTAACTTAGAATATTCGAACCTTTTACAACCAAAATATAACTAATAACAACTGAATTACTTTAACTCACATTTTCACTAATTAAGACAAAAGTGCGAAGTAGCTTCCTCTTCAATACAAGTGACAAACGTGACAAGAGCTTGGTTATGAGCCATCAAGTGAACCCCGTATGCTCCATGGTAAGTGTTATTCATTCATCTTGACTTGTCTTAGAATTCACATCACTTAATCATTTAGAAATTTTTACTCGATTACAAATTAGTCATAATACTCCTGATTATCTTTGCCATTTCGATCAACCCCTCAGCCTCCTCCATGTTTCTCTTTTCTCATTTGGGTTTGAACAAAACTAGTAATGATCAAGAAACTTCAGGGAACTATATAATACAAGCGGAGTCGGACGGGGCTGGGAAGAAAGATACCAGGAAAGCAGGTACTTAATGGTATGTTAATTCTCCAAGCTACTACTAGAGTCATTGTGGTGGAATAATCAACTAGTACATTCAGCACTACATGTAGAAATGACAACTCCCCGGGCTTAGAGGTGGGAAGCTTCTCATTAGTCAACTCTCCAGGATTAGTCAAGTCACTATTTACACGGATTCAAAAATATGATTGATCTTCTTCAGCATTCTCTGAACAGTATATTGGGTGAGGAGAAAGTCCCAACGTCCAACGATTTGAGTCTTTTTGGACTCAAACAACCAAAAAAAAAGGAAAACTAATATAATGTGGGGCCCACAACAAAAAAATATGGAATGAGAGAAAATGCTGGAGAGTGGCTTTACATCTCCAAAAGTCATGAAAAAGTATGAGAGTGGGGGTATGTATTGAAGAGAGAGAAAATAATGTTTGTTTATCTCTCAAAAAGTGGTACTATAATCAAACATTTCTCAACATTAGCGGGGGAATTTACAGAGAAAGAAATACATAGGGAGTAAACAATCTGGCAGGAATATCTAAATGTGATAATAAAATGCTTCGTGGATTCAGATCATACAATAGATGACATTATCTTACCTTCTTATTGTTTAATTCATGATTGGTTTGATATGTACAGTAGGTGATAGCCTAGTGGTATTGGCATCACCTCCGATTTCAGAGGTCAAGGGATCGAGTCTCACCCCTTGCAAGGAGGGATTCCCCATTTTTCCCCTTCCTTGCAATAGACTTCATCTTACTTTTAAAAAAAAGACTGGTTTGATATAGAGAAGTGATTGTTCCTACTGGTGGTGAGAAATTATAAAGAAAATTCATGTTGCAATCACTAAAGAAAATGGAAGAAAGGAGAGATAAAGTAGGTTCATTAGTCAAGGATATTAATTATGATAAATTATTCATTTTGCTAAAGATTTTTTTTGTGAAAAACTTATTTTACTTGTTGAATTATTTTTGTTAATGTTATTGAGGTATTGATGGAGATTAATTATGAAAGTAAGTTAAGTAATGATATAGTAATCTTCAAAATTAAGTTGATGAGTTGTAAATTTATGAAATTGGTTCCACTTTTGGGATCTTAGTTTGCTATTGAAGGAGAGTGTCTTAGAACATCCAAGCAAATTATTTTCTATGGTGATTATTGTTATTTTTATCATGTTATTTTTATCATAGAGGTACCTATGAATGAAAAAACTATTACCAATGAAAGTCTGAATCGATACCACTTATTCTAAAGGAAACTTTATCTAAATAATACCAATTTGAAGTAAAAATGGTATCAATTTGAAGCAAAATGGTATCAATTTGAAGCAAAATAATACCAATTATATACCAAAATGGTACCAATTATATATCAGAATGGTACCAATTATATATAAGAATGGTACCAATTTCACATTAGATTGGTACCAATTTGAAACAAATAGGGTACTGTTTCGATGAATAAAGGCGTAAAATAGATATAGCAGTATCTTGCACGACATCACCTTGGAGCTTGACAAACCAGTAACTAATTGGACGATTGTGAACTTTTGCGGACTTCGGTAGGCATTACTAATTAGATTTACTATTTTTCTATTACTACTTTTAATGTTTCATATAATTAGTTACATTATGCTTACTTGTATGATTTTGGGTATTAAGTTAAAGTGATATTGTAACTTAGGGTTTATCTAAAGTTTATTATTTTTTGGGCTCATAAACCCTCAAGTCTAAAGAATGATTAAGGTTAAACAACTTATAGTGGGTGATAATGATACCAAAAAAAAGCTAGATTAGTACCAATAAGTGTCGAGATGGTATCAATGAGAGAATGATGGGTACCGATAAAAGTGTAAGAAAATAATTAAAGATATAAACAAAATCAAGAGCTAAAACCTAGTAAAATTAACTAATGTAACAAATTAAGATACAAAATGCATGAAAAAAAAATTGAGGTTTTAAAAGAAAAAAAGGGAAAACAACTTAGAAAAAAATTCAAAATACTACCCCTAATACAGATATAAATGTCACTTGTAACAATCCCTTCACATAAGGGTACCAAACCATACTCATTAAATCACATGTTGGAAGTGTTTCATCCCTTAGGTGGCATAGAGAAATGAGAACTTGATGTGTTGGACTCGAAGGTAGGCTTATATGATTTCACTAAATTAGAACAAGGCCTTGGTACCGTCCCTTTCTTACATGGGTTGCAAGTGTTTGAGCCAATAATGTATAAGGAATAGGCCAATTGGAAATCATGTAAATTATTTGGGGCATAATTAGGTGGAAACCATGAATGAACAGCAATATGATGTTATTGGGAGAGATTGGATCCCATTTGGAAGGACCAAGTGTTCCCTTGGTACATCAAGGTTCCTACATTAGTATCCCCCCCTTCTTACATGGGTTCTAAGTATGTACGCCAATAATGTAAAAGGAAGAGGTTAATTAAATATCATGTAAATGATTTGGCGTAATCATTTGGTTGGAACCATGTATGAACAACAATAGGATCTCATTGGGAGAGATTGGAGCCCATTTGGGAGGACCAAGTGTTACCTTGCTACGTCAAAGTTAATACATTGGTACCATCCTCTTCTTACATGAGTTGCAAGTGTTTGGGTCAATAATGTACAAGAAAGAGATCAATTGAACATTATATCAATGATTTGGGGTATATAATAAGGTGGGAACCATGTATGAACAATAATAAGATGTCATTAGGAGAGATTGGACCCCATGTGAGATGACGAAGTAACATTGGTAGCCTCCTCTTCAGTATCGTTTAGTGAATTGCGACCCTTAACACTGGTCAATCTAATTTTAGTATTTGAGTCGAACACATCAAATATTCATGTCTTTGTACCATCCAAGAGATTAGTACTGTAACAGCCCGTTTTCCCGAGCTGCTAGGTAAACACACTTAAGATTCACTAATCACAATTAATGCTTAATAAACCTCGAATTAAACATTTACTCGGAGCGGAAACATAACCTACAAAACCATCCTGAACCTGTGGGTTATTGGCCCACAAAACAAAATCCTTTATATAAGCCTTCAATTACACCGATATCTCGACTAATATTCCCAAATATTATATACAATGAAATATATCAGAGACTATTCCATAATTGACTATCTAAAATACAAACTCAATTCATAAGCTACGACGACATCTTTATCTTGCTTCACTTCAGAATTCTGAGCTCACAACACCAAACCTGCAACAATGTTTGACTCTGCCACCCACCAAGTGACAGGCCACAGAAATGACAACACCATCAGCAAAGCTGAGTACACACTGTGTAATAGAAAATACAAGTTTAGGTGTATTTTGAAAACTAACACATAGTTATAATAGCAGATAATCACACTCAACTTAGTTGATATATTTTCACAAAATCAAGATCGTTCGGCATGAACGCGAGTGGAGAGGGGTACCACGCAGTACCAGCTGTCTCCAAACTATTGAGGGTCGTCACCCAGCCTTTTATTGTTATGCTTGCAAGACTTACCCGGACATGTCCTATAACGCCAGGAATTCGCCCCTCCTGGAAGGCAACAGCTAGGGACTCTACCCGCCCTAACTCGGGGTGCCTATTCATGCCTCACTTTCATATTTATAAAATAAGATATTTAATGATTCATACTTGAATCCTCAATACTCATAACATAACACCATATTCGACCTTATCTGGTCTTAACTCATATCTAATCATTTCCTCATTATCATACCAAATCATATTTTGAGAAATATAGTATTTTCGAACGATTTCGATAATTGAACAAAATGATACTTTTATAACAATCCAATAGCAATTCACAACTAACTCACAGAGATGTATCTATAATCATGGCCATTACTACAAACGATATATGATATCCAAAATTCAATATAACACCCACGGGAGCATTTAAATATGTTTTGCTGAACCTAAAGGTTACCTCAACTCTATAACAATTATACGAAACCTCCAATCATAACTTGATTTCCCATATCATCTTCAATTCTATACGTCTACATAGCCATCCTCCAACAACCACCTCACAGTAACATCAATAATCAATAACCAAACTTAACTATTCTAATTATCTTCTTCTAACGCAACCATTATGCTAATCAAACTGAATCCCGTAAATAGAAATTAACGAAGTCATTCCATAACTCATAACTCGACTTCATGCATATCAACTCCAACTAAATAATTATAACAGTCTCCCAATTCTAAGATTATGACTTCCCTCGCATCATCAACAACGACTATCCAATAAGAACGATACAACAACAACATAATAACAACACATACAACAATAATACCGCCTCCACCACCAACAATAACTCAACACCAATAACACAACATTAAGCACAATAACAGAACAACACAACCACAATACAACAGCACAACCAACAACAGAAACCACCACCTACTATGTTCATAACAAACCTAAGTAAATCATATTACCAAATTTATCACTCCAACTTCTTGAATCATAATAATAACAAGATGAACCATATTGTTCTACTGAATACTTTGGATATATATACTTAAACTATAAACCACATGATACTAGCTCTGGACACATTATCGTAACCTTTTTAATCAATCCAAACTAATTCATCTTCTAAACTAGTAAACTATTTTAACTATAACCCACCACAACATCACCACAACAACAGAACAACAACATAATAAATCCACCACAACCATCACAACTACTCCACAATAGCCACCACAACTACAACAACAACCATAAAACGGCGCAACAACAACAATAGGCAACAACTTTACAGCAACTCCACCACAACCACAATGACAGAACAACAATAACCAACAACACTACTACAAAGAGCAACAACAACAATAGCAAGTTCACAACAACTTCACCATAACCACCACAACAACTCCATAACACCAATAACATAACAAATCCACCTCAATCATCACAATCACTCCACAAGTCCATGTACTAAACATATTCCATTAAGAAGCATAATCGTATTACTTAGTGTATAAGTGTTGTTTAGGTCAAATGAAACATCTCTAATGAACCTTAGCATGTTATATCCATGTTACATACTCAACATACAATAATAAAATACACATCATAAGTAAATTCATTTCATAAACATGCTTTACACCAGAAAGAAACAATCACCTAACTATAGGTATGGAAATCTCTAGGGTAAAACCAAACTAAGTGTGTACCTTTACTAAGGATGCTTAAAGCCACGAAACTCCTTAATCCAATTGGTTAATATCCTACAGCTTCCCCTGAATGTATAAAATGCTAAAGATTAGTTTCAACAAGCTTATAGATATGAAAAACTAAGCTTAAATACAAGAGGTGTAATCTGTTGAACTTACAACAACTTATGTGATCTTTCAGCAAGGTTTTCTATATGAGTTTAAGGTCTAAAGATTGGAACCAAAGCTTGAACTACTTTGTATGGATGTCTAGAAGAGTTATATGTAAAGAAAAGTGGGTGTCCAAGAGGAAGAAATAAGAGAAAAGAGACGAAAATCCAGAACAGGCTTTTATAGTCTGTTCTGGCGGTACCCCCAGGGGAGGGAAACCTCTTCTGGGCAAGGTCGGTTTCTTGGATTTTTTGGGTGATTCTTGCTTGAGGTGTTAGCCTAAGGTGTTGGCTTTCATGCATAAAAATTTCTTTGAGAGATCGACACTTAAGTAGCTGCTAAGCAGCTTTCTTTGAGGATAGGTCTGAGCTGTAATTTCAGCTGGCCAGGTTTTACTATGTAAGCAATTTACCTTATTAAGCCACGTAATTCTTGGGGATAAATGACCATTTTAACTTAAGATATCCCAAGCATGTCATATATCAAGTTTGGTTGGGTTCCGAGCTCGGATTCAATCCCAAATGGCTCTTTAATTAGAAGTTCATCACTACCCGATAAAACAATCTCCAAACGATTTTCATAATCTTAATGTTTAAGGCTCTCAAGGACTTTCTCACTTATCTATTGGTTTCCAAAGCCTTATTAGCCAATAAGAATGATGGTTCTTATCCTCTTTGACCTTTCTTAACCATTAAGAAAGATAGTGCTTATCCACAAGCTTTCTTAACCACTAAGAATGTTAGTGCTTATCCACAACCTTTCTTAACCACTAAGAATGTTAGTTCTTATCCACAATCTTTCTTAACCACTAAGAATGATAATGCTTATCCACAAGCTTTCTTAACCACTAAGAATGATGATCTTATCCACTTTTAGCTTTTAAATAAAGGTTCTTAAAAACAGGGCTATTACAAGTACCCATCATGACTTTGGTACCATTAAACATTGGTACCCTTCATGCAACACATGGGTCAATCCGACATACCCTCCCTTTCTTACATAGGTTGCGAGTGTTTTGGCCAATAATGTACAAGAAAGAGGCTAATTAAATATCATGTCAATGATTTGGGGATGCATCATTGGGTGGGAACCATGTATGAACAAGAATAGGATGTCATTAGGAGAGATGAAAATCCCTTTGGGAGGATAAAGTGTAAAGTGTTATATTGGTACCGTCCTTTTCTTAAATATATTTCAATTATGTGGGCCAATAATGGACAAGGGAAAGGCCAATTAAACATGACGTCAATGATTTGGGGTGTATCCTTTAGTTGGAAAAATCTAAGGAAACAATAATAGGATATAGTTGTGAGAGATTGGAGCCCATTTGCGGGAACCAAGCGTTACATTAGTATATCATGCTTCATACATTGGTACATTTCCCTTCTTAAATAGATTGCAAGTGTTTGGGCTAATAATGTATCAGGAAGAGACCAACTAAACATTCTCAATGATTTGGTGCATATTATTGGGTGAGAACCATGTATGAACAAGAATAGGATGACATTAATTTTGATTTAGCAAATAATTCAATGGCTATATTGATATGGAATCCATATATTGCCTTGATACCTTACACATCTGATATTGGTACTATTGATAAAACAGATTGGTATCTTTGATATTGATCAAGACTACATATCAAGTTTTCATTTCTTAATATCACCTAGGAATGGAACCATTGCAGCATACGATTCCATCCTATAAAGTAATAAATATTAAACTCCATATTAATGAAATCCACACAAGCCTTGGTACCCTTTATATCTGACGTTGGTACACTTCATACAATAGATTAGTACCCTTAATATTGGTCAATCCTATTTCAAGACTTGAGTCCACCACTTCAAATACTATTTTTTTGTATGAAGTGTCTTCTTTTTAAGAAAAGTGTGTCAAGCATGAGATTGAAAGTATAAAAAATAGGTTAAAGCTTAAATTACCTTCTAATCAAATATCTTATTGTAATTATTGTAGATATATTTTGCACACATGACATTATTTTTATGTTTCTATTGACTTTTGTGATCTACTATCTCTTTAATAATTTCAAGTATAATCTAATGATGGTAAATAGTTAAACGAATTGATTTTGATTTAGCAAATAATTCAATGACAAGATTTTGGTAACTCTAACCCCATTAATCAAACAACTAAAACATACTTGGTATGCGTTTTTAGAGTATTATGAAAATTGAAACCAAAAATCATTTTCATTATATGTTGCTTTCAGTGCGATTCGATCGATCAGGTAATAATTTGCATATCTTATATTGGTACCAAAATGGTCTTATATTGGTACCAAAATGGTCTTATATTGTTATCAAAGTGGTTTAAATTGGTACCAAATTGATCTTATATTGGTACCAAAAAAAATATATTAGAAAGATACCTAAGTTGTGTTATATTGGTACAATAATCTTACATATTGGTACCAAATTATGTTTAAGAAAATACTAAAGTCATATTCTTTCAGTGTGCTCTTTAGATGTAATGACTATTTCAGGGAAATAAACAAAATAGACAAACGTTTATTCATTATTAAGTATGCAAGTAGACAATGAGATCTTACAAAATTAGTTCAATATCATAATCAACATTATAGATTGCATATAATTAAACTATTTAATTACTCTAAATATTTTATCATTCGTGCTAATATCATTGGATTTCGAGTTACTTATAACCGATTTAGAAGGTAATATTTTTAAATTTTTACCATCTTCGAACACTTTCAGCAAGTGACAAAGGCCTACAAAAGGGGGCCTATATTTAAAAATCTTACCTTTTAAACCGTTTCTAAGTAATTTGGGACTTATAAAAATCACAACATGACAAACTTGGGACCTGCAGGGAATAATCCATAATTGAAACCTATAAAAGAAAATGGATAATAATTAGACCCCCTCTCGTGAATTTCTTCAATTAAAAATTATAACATCTCAAATTATGAAGAATTAGGTACCAAACAAAGAAAAAATTGATACTAAAGTAAGATAATTCAAGTACCAAAGTAATACAATATGTCAACATCCATACGAAAATAAGCAGCACGAGAAAACTAACCAATAACATCAACAACAAATGATATCAAAAACTTCGAGAATGGTAAAAGTACAATACAATATTAATTAATTATTAACTTTAAAGCTTCATTTGTTTATTCAAAGTTAATTGTCTCTCCAATTTTAGATTGCACATTAGACGTTTGCTATATTGTGTCAACCAACCCAATCTAACACAAATTACTCTCTCTTTAGTGTACAAATTGTTTCTTCTTTTCCCTTAAAAACTTAATTTCAAATATTTCTATCACTACACCTTAACAATTTAGCCTACAAAAATTACTTCAATTTAACAATTTCATAGCTCCCATTTTCTTCAAAATTACGAAATTCTACAAAAAATGGGACTTCATTTTTGAAACATTTCGAAAATTGGGTTTTTGTGAACAATGGATTACATGGATGAAACAATGCATAACAACTGTTTCTTTTTCAGTACTTGTTAACGGTATTCCAGGGGAGATGTTCTCCCCTACTAGGGGCATAAGGCAAGGTGATCCTCTATCGCCCTATATATTTATATTATGTGCTGAAATCCTTGCCCGACTTTTGTTTCAAGCCAGCTCTTCTGAAGAAAGATTAGTAGGGGTCACATTGGGGCATTCTCGAATAAATATTCTTTTCCTAACTTTTGCTGACGACACCATGATTTTTGCGAAAGCTAGACCTGAGAGTTGTAGGGCTATAAAAGTAATACTAAACAAATATTGTTCGATGTTCGGCCAATTAGTTAACTTTCATAAATCGGCTTTTCAGTGCACTGCTAATACCCCTCCAGATCTTTTAATTGAGTTTCAAGCTATTCTTCAAATGGAAAATTCTCTCTCATTAGGAAACTATTTATATTGTCCAATTATTTGTGGACGAGTTAAAAACTCTACGTTTGGCTCGATTCAAGAGAAGGTTACTAATCAACTTTCAAAATGGAGGGCCAATTCTCTTTCCCAAGCTGGTAGGACAGTTTTAATTCAGTCTAATCTAGCCACTAAGGCTAATTTTCAAATGCAAAGTTTCTCTCTCCCCCGTTCTATTCTTTCTTCCTTGGATAAATCTTATCGGAATTTTCTATGGAATAAGCCTGCTGACTCTAAATCTCCTAATTTGATTGGGTGGGATAAAGTTTGTCAACCTAAAATTTATGGTGGGTTGGGTGTTCGTAAAGCACGTATTAATAATCAAGCTCTTCAAATGAAACTTCTCTGGAAGATTATTAGAATGCCTGAAAACTTATGGGTTAAGCTAGTGAGACATAAATATTTAAACTCGCGAGCTTATTTTCTTATAAAGTTAAGGCTAATGTCTCGTGGCAATGGCGAAAGTTGATGCACTTGAGATCTCCTTTCAAGCAAGGGCTTAGATGGTCCTTAGGGAACAGTCTAGATATCTCTTTTTGGTTAGATAATTGGGCTTTTAAATTCCCTATCGCTTCTCTTCATGCGCCTGCTCAAGGCACGGAGAATTTCACGGTCGGTCATTTTCTTCTAGAGCATGGTCAGTGGAATCTGAATTTGCTTGCCCAAGTTGTCCCAGGTTCGGTTGTTGATGTCATTTCTAAGATGTTTGTCCCGGCTAATGAGGTGTCTGATAAGGTTTTCTGGGCCCTAACGGCAGATGGCGAATATTCGGTTAAGTCTGGAGTGGCTCTATTGCAAGGGAATGGTCTCCACCCTCCTCCTAAAGTTCCTTTCACGTGGATTTGGCAATCGGATATCCCCCCTAAAATTAAGTTTTTCCTATGGAAGATTTGCTAGAATGAGCTACCCACAAAGAAAAGATTAGAGTGTAGCCATGTGTTTGTTCCGTTGGAGTGTGTTTTTTGTACTTTTCATGCTGAGTCAGATCATCATTTGTTCTTAGATTTCCCCTTTGGTCAAGATGTACAAGAGGCTCTTAGTCATTTGGGTATTACTATCTCTCTTCCCGATCCTGCCACGTCTCACTCATTTATAGATTATGTTTGTTCTATAAATGCAGCTTGTACCAAACAGCAAGTGCGGAATATAGTTATTTTCTGGTGGTTCATCTGGTATGCAAGGAATGAAATTACTTTTCGCCAAGAGTCGTTAACCCCTCGCTCAGTAGGGGAAATGATCTTCTCGTTTATTGGAAGGTGGGATAAGGTGGGGATGGATAAGAGTAGGGGGGATTGTAGCTCTGATTCCCCAGGTTTTGGTCGGCTAGCTAGAAGGAAGGATGTTGCCTGGGTTCGCCCCCCTACTACTTTTGCTAAGCTCAATTTTGATGGTTCGGTTCTGGAAAGTGGTTCAGTGGCTTATGGCTTTGTTTTAAGAGATGAAGAAGGGAAGGTGCTTCTTAGTGGAGCCAGTTCTATTCCTCACAACTCTTCTATTCTTGTTGCTGAAGCTTGGGGTTTGCGGGAAGGTATTCGGGGGGCTTTATTTATGGGTATTAATAATATTCATATTGAAGGGGATAATCTTTCGGTTATTCAAGCAATTAAAAGGGTGTGGCAGATTCCTTGGTCCATTTTTAATTTAATTCAGGATGCTGAAATGGCTTTGCATAGGTTTGAGAATGTTGATATTCATCATGTTTATAGGGAGGCAAATTGTGCTGCTGACTGGATGGCCCACCATGGGCATTCTACCCCCTCCCTCACTCATTATTTTAGTTCTTTGGATCCTTCTTTTTCCACAATCATCCGTAAGGATGCTTTAGGGTGGCCCGTCTCCTGGGTTCCTCCCTAGTTTTCTTTCTGGCTAAAAAAAAAACGAAATTCTACAAAAATTACCAAACATCAAAATTAAAAAATAAATTAAAAATTAACTTCAAGATAGATCTAGCCTTTTCTTTAATAGGTTAGTGTTTCTCCATCATCAAGTAACTAGTAAACAAGATTAATACTTCCTCCATATCATAATATTTGCAACACTTTTCAAATTGCGCACTCCGAGATAATTTTTCTTAGTATACAATTAGATGGGAAGAGATATGTAATTAGACTAACTAATAATATTTTAAATACATTATATGAACACCTAAGATCCACCTTCACCACCCAACCACCGCCAGCCACCACCACCACTAGAACCACCTCGCCAACACCATCGCCACAACCACCCCGCCAACACCACAACCATCTCGCCACCAGCATCAGAACCACCACCACAACCATCCCGCCACCACCATCTTCCATTTCACGAAAATTCACAAAAATTCACCAAGACTTTCATCTTTTATGTGAGCAAATAAAAAATAGATCTAATCTAACCAAATTAGCGAAATATCTAAGCACATTACAGATCTAACCAAAAAATAGATCAAAGACGAAGGAAGAAGAAGGAGCTCGAAGGAGCAACAAAGAAGGAGAACAAAGGAGAGAGAAAGAAGGAGAAAGGTCACGCTCGTCTTCGCAATGGTGGTGGATTATGTTCAACTTTGTCAGTGCTTACATCTGTTCGACTTCGTCTTTTCAGGTGCTTCATAGTGGTCGTCGTAGTGGTGGTAGATTCTGTTCGACTTCGTCAGTGCTTAGATCTGTTCGACTTCGTCTTCGCGTTCGTCTTCGCGTTCGTCTTCGTATATGCTTCACAATAGTCGTCGTCATAGTGGTGGTGGAAGCAGGCTCGAGTTCACAGCATGAGGGAGGAGAGAGAGTCGCGTGAGGGAGGAGAGAGAGTGGCATCGAGGGCCTGAGGGAAGAGAAAAGGGCGTGCCGCGTGAGGGATGAGAGAGAATGGAGGTGGTGGAAAATGGGTTGGGTTTTTGTGGTGGGGTGGGGGTAGTGGGGTGAAAGAATGGTGGTGTGTGGAAGATGATGGAGTATTTAGGGGGAAAATTAGGTGGTTTAATTATTTTGGATTAGGGGAAAGTAAGGGTATTTAAGTAATTTCACCTTCCTATACTTACTAAAAAAGGAAAGAAAAAAAAGTGTTGCAATTATTTTGAAACATCCTGAAATAAAAAGTGTTGCAAATATTATGATACAGATTAAGTAGTACAAAAAATTTATCATGCACAAACTTATTAAAAGTAAGAAAGGCGAAAGAGAATAATATAGCTTCCTGAAATTTCTTCAATAAACAATATCTTTGGGTTTCAAAACCCTGAATACCTCTGAAAGTAATGGAGTTTCTCTGTGAGAAGGATGAATAATAGAAAATGGGGGAGAGAGAAAATTACAGGTAGTGAGTGAGAGAAAGAGGGGGAATAATTACGATAAAGGAGAGAGAGTGTTTCTGTTTTCCCCACACACGCGCATGTAAAATTCTCCATATACTAAGCCTTTCTTTGCATTTAAAATGACTAAGTTGCCTCTGTTTGAGTCCACAGAAGACTCAAACAGTTGGACACCTAGCCAAGCTCACTAGGTGAGTGGGTTCATCAACATAAAATGATGGAGGGAAAAAAGTTTCAGTACTATAAAGTGGAAAAGATGGATCGTGAACCAGTACAACAAGCTACATAACTCAACATTGTTGTAGGATGCCTTTAAATCCTACTTCGCTTTCTTCTTTGTAATTTGCTTTAGCTGATGTCCAAAAGATAAATAAATTGTAAGGTAGTTCATTTAGCATATTTTCTTGGAAAAACTGATAAGAACAGTCCCAACTATGGGCGTTCCGCCATTTTCAGTTCCAACTAAGGATTATTCCCAACTATGTATCATTTTTGCCGAAATTGATCCTAGCGGGTCAATGACCTACTACAACAGGCAAAATGCTTTTTTTTTCTTTTTCTTTTTCACCACCACCTATTCAACATCACTCCACCACCCAGTCCCACCAACATTTTCTATCTCCACTGCAAAAACCACCATCCAAATCCCCTTCTCCACCATTAACAGTGGTTATAAAACCCTAACCATCTCTCTCCTCCATCTGCCTCTCTTTCCATGAACCCCTCTTTCTTGCAGCACCCCTCTCTCTCTCCCACACACCTGCATCAATGAACCTCCACCCCCAAACCAAACCTTCGTCACTCCGACGAACTACCCCTTTGGCCACCATTATCTTTGGTTGCATCTTCTCTAATTTAATTTGATATCTTCATGTAGGATTTTTTTTCAGATTTCTATTCTTCACTATTTTAAGGTTTTGCGATAATTTCCGCATTGAGTGAAATATGATTTCGATGTCGATGTTCGAATCTGCATACATTCGTTCACTTATTGATGATTTGCAGGATGATTCTTCTATGATTATTTGGTCTAGTTTGATGCACAAAGATATTCTCTTCCTCTAATTTAGAACTACAAAAATCGGTCAAATTTATATGAAATTTTGACGAGAATTCTCGAAAAACAAATGATGATAAAATTGAGTTGCAAATTACAATGAAGTTGTTGTTTTTGGAGAATGACATTGGTTAAGAGAAGGAGATCAGATGATGTTGGGAAGGGTTGGGAGGGGGAGGGTTGGGAGGGGAAGGGGTGGCAAGGGAGAGGGGAGGGGGGGGGGGAGGGGGGAGGGTATTTTGGAGTAGCTAGAAGGGGTGGGAGGGTGGTAAAAAGGTGCCATGAGAGAAAGCAGATAGGAGAAAGAAAAAAAAGAAGAAACACAGTTAAAAAATTTAAAAGAAATTTTTTTTAACTTGTTTAACAGATAACCAGTCACTTGGTTTGGCAAAAATGATGCATAATTGAGACCGCTTAGAAGTAATCCTTAATTAGGACTAGAGATGGCAGTGGATAATGGACTCTACCCGGATCCGTGGATCCAGATCCATTTTTGACGGATCTGGATCCTCAAATTTTGGACCCTATGGATCCGGGTAGAATCTGGATCCTCCTTGAAAAATATGGATCTGGACCGGGTCCTAAATAATTACCCAGATCCAGATCCAGATCCGTTTACCCGTTTTTATAATATTATTATAATTTAATATTATATTTTGATAAAATTAGTTATTACATGTAAAACAGTTTTTCGCTTGAATTTTGGATTTGTTCCAATTGATGTGCGATTTTTGTGCGAATTCACTGGATAGTTGAGTTCGAAAATTGGGTTGATAACTAATCTACATTTTGATAATTGAATAGTTGTAAGTAGTTACAATGGTTATTTTTCAAAAATAAAATGTATTTTTCGGTTTAAATTAGATGACTTTATTGTTTAAAATCTTTAATTATTGTGAAAATTAGGATAGTTTGAAGACAATAAGCAATGATCCGTTTTGGATCCATTTAGGACCCGGATCCGTAGGATCCATACGGATATGTATCTGGATCCTCATTCTTATTACCCAGCGGATCCGGGTAGGATATGGATCTTTGCCTAAAAAACAGATCTGGATCTGGATCTTAGAGGACCCTGTCCAGATCCTACCCATTGCCATCTCTAATTAGGACTGAAGATGGCAGAAGTGCAAAACGCTCATAGTTGTTATTGTTCCTATCAATTTTTCCTATTTTCTTTAAACTATTACGAAAGAAGGTAGAGCCTCATTATATTTAGAAACCCCTTTGTTGCGTCCCCAAACTAATTAAATAGCTAACTAAACTAGTTTAGTATAAAATTGTTAATGAGGGATACAAACCGTAAGTTCCAATAGAACTTGAGAATAGTGTTCAATAATTTACAATATAAAATAACATCTAATAGCATAACTTGCTAACAAAAAATTAAAGCTCCCCTATACAGACCCAATAATATGACATGAAGACTTCAACAACTCATCTCAACTTTAGGTACTGCGGTTTAGCAAAATTACTAGTGATGACTAATGAGGTTTAGGAAAACATAGATCAGTAATCCAAGTTAGCAGGCCACAGAAAAAATTCAATATTCTTAAAAACCATGTAATAATAAATTGATCATTTTAAATACCATTTTCGGACTGCCGAGAATTGTCTTCATCACTTTCATAAGGAAGTACATCGCTCTCATCACGAGCAATGTGAGGAGAGGAAATGTCGTCCTCTCCTCGAATCAAGCTTGTTCCATGTTCATCGAGCTTGATATCTTCATCAGAGAGCTGGTTAAGTTCCTCTTGATTACTAAACCCTGAAACCGAGCCATTTTCATGATCATCAAGCTTGATGTCTTCATCAGAGAGCTGGTTTGGCTCCTCTTGACTAGCAAAACCTGGCATAAAACCATTTTCATGGTCATCAAGCTTGGTGTCCTCATCAGACGGAGGACAACCCTCCTCTTCATGATCAGCAAAGTTTGATGGATGTAATCCATCAACTTCACTCTCTTGCAAGCAGATTTGTGCATCACCTACTACTTCATTGACAGAAATGGAAAGCCGAGAATCATCCATTTCTTCATTTACACTTGCAACATTTGGATGGCACCGGTGTTGATGATTGACCAAATGAATTGGGTGATGCATCTGTTCTACGTATTCAATACCCGTTGCAGCATAATTTGGTATTAGTCGGTCGTCCCTACTAATACTATCCTCTTCGCACTGCTCCAGCTCATCTTTGCGCCTCCGTTTACCCATTCCCTTTCTTCTGACCTTCTCCTTTCCCCTACCTCTCTTGTTGCAATTCTCAGTCTCTGGTGGTGATGATGCTACTGTGACAACACTTCCTGCTTGGTCTCTTAGACACTCATGAACAATATACCTGATCCTTGTTATCGAGTGTATTTGTTCATTATCTAATCCTTGTAAGGACATTGTATCTGCAATATGTGTGACTTCCCGAAGAGTCGCATTCTAGAAAATATTGAAAAAGAAGCAAAATAAATACACAAAAAAGAAGATGAAACAGAAATGAGATCAACCAAAGCTGAAAAATACAGCAGTCTTTTGATTAACAAAAGTTTCGCTTAATATTGTTTCTTTATAGTATGAACCACACAAGTTACCTCTGCTTTCAAATTTAATCAGCCACCCATATATTATTTTTTTGAACAAAAGTACCACAAACAATTTCAACAAGGCTTTTGCCAATTCTAAGCACATTTACCACTTTATTAATGAAAAATTATGGGTCAGTGATATATAGTTTACCCAAGAAAAGAAAAAAAAAAAAAAAAAAGAAGTGATCTTGCACAAATCATCAAAGAAAAAAGAATGACTATAAACACAATGTTCTTTAATAAAACATTAAAAAAGAAAAAGAGAAAGAAGGATTACCATTCTTTGAAACTCGGATGCAAGAGGGATCGGTCTTCCAACAAACCTACGTGTAATTCTCAAATACCAATGCATATACTTGCTTTCTTCGACATCTTCTCCATTATGTAAGATATGGAGATGACGTTCTGACCATTCTTTGAGTTCTGACTCCATTTTCCCAGACAAGTCCACTCCACCATCAACCCCACGGCTCTTTCTTTCCCACCTTTCTACTGATTCTGGGATTGGTTGATGGGGCATGCCATACTGCCTCATACAACGATCTGGCAGGTGCCTTTCTGCCTTATCAAAGCATATCAACATTGTTTTAGACCTACCCAAAATTAAGCTGCTTGCTATCTCATCCGGTATTACCATGGGATCGATGTTCTGATAGGGAAACCAGTCTACCTGCAATGAACCATTAAGAAAATCCATTATCATCTGAGCATAATGCTGAAACTAAGAAAATGAGAGAGTGATTATGGTTGGCGTACATCAGCCGGCTTTAACGAGTCTAGTGCCTTACGGTAGAAGGTTATATCTCGATTTGCTGTTGGACCACTTTGTTTTCCTTTCCATCGAAGAACTAGAGGAAAATTATCATAATATGAGTCTTGAGTAAGTTTTGGTCTGCCAATATTCAGGTGGAAGTAACTCCAGCACTGGAAAAAGAAATAAGGTAAATACTTACCACAAGCAAATAGAAAACTGAAGGTAAAACCTTTAGGAAATATTTATTAAAACATTAAAAGGAGAATATCACAACAGAAACAAGAATCATCTTAGATACAAGTACCTGCAATAGCGTTAAGCTGCCACTAACAGTGCTCTGGGATCGCAGTGAAGCATTGCCAAGTGCTCTGTATAAGAAAGACAATGCCGCAGCACCCCATGCATATTTCCCACTATGATCAAAATCCTCAAACAGGGGAAGGTACATCACTGGGACCTTATTCCCAGTAGTTGTGGAAAATATAGTACTTCCAACGAGGTACAAAAGATATGCCCGAGTATGGCGTTCTATATCTTCATTTGATGCGTTTTCGGGACAACGGGAGAAACATTCTTTCAGCCAACTTAGCTTCACCATGCCACCACTAGTGTACCCAGAATCTGGTGCCTTTCCCAGATATCTTATACATATAGCATCACATGTCGTATATGTGACCCCTATAACAGGTTCTCCATCAATGGCAAGTCCAAGTAAATAAGCAACATCTTCAAGGGTAACAGTCATTTCTCCAACTGTCAGGTGAAATGTATTGGTTTCTCTACGCCATCTCTCAACTAATGCAGAGATCAGTGGATTGTCTAAGCTAATTGCAGGAATGAATCTTAAGTACCCAAATCCAGCCCTCTCAATTAAGTCAATCTGCTTAGATGTCAGTACCCACTGATCGAGCTTCGAAGTGTGTTCATGACATCTAAGTGCACCACGCTCCTGAATAGTTTCATGTTGGAAAATCGATATGCAAGCATGAAATTCAAGGACAATCTATATTGGCAAAAGCAAATTGCCAAAAGTTTTACCTGCCCTTCCCAAACGGCAGAAGAGACATGCTTCTCTTGATCATACAGCACAGAATCATCAAGAGGTCCTGGATTAAATGCATAAAGCTCCATCTACGGGGAAAAAGTCAGAAACTGAGAAAGGAAACCATCAAGATGAAGACTCGAGATATTGAACCTAAAAATGTATAATGTTCTTCATAAGCTTTTCTGAGCAACCTAGGAGCTATCAAAATTTATAACACTATTGACTCTATGAGAAGTTAGAACTTGAAAAAAAAACTCTCTTAGAGGGGTTCCTTCATTTTCGATCCGCGAAAGGACCATATTAAGGGCGTTATATAATAAAAGATGAAAACTCTTTAGAGTTGCAAAGGAACGGAGCAACAGAAATTAAAATCTTGACTTAATGAACACACAATATATAGTAGGATGGAAAAGAAAGCAATGCTAATAAAAATAAAGTACTTTGATCCAAAAAAAAAAGAGTGACCCAAACGAAAGACCCTATCCTTTCCACATAATATTACAATAGCAAGCTCACAACAATAGTCTTTTTAATAAAAAAAAAAAGAAAAACAGAAAGTTATTACCAATAGTTTCTTTATTAAAAAAGAAAAGAAAAACAGAGTTATTACCAATAGTTCAGACTTTGTCCATCTCTATTTGGAAGATAAAACTGGATAAACAAAGGCTGAAAGAAAACAATTGATTGCTTCTGACAAACCACATAGGTTCACCATAGCTTCATTGCCTCCATATATACCAAATTCAACCAGGTATTAGGAGATTTTTTTCATGAATCTTTTAAAACTCAACTCATCACAAATATCAAGCCTATAATAAAATGAAATCATCAAAACACACAAGGGAAGCCCTTCAAGAACAAATGACGTTCCACACTCACTTCCACCTGGAACCCCACTATTTTAACCAAAACAAACTCTAGAAATCGTATCCACCATTCTGAAAGCATCATTTTCGTCTAATTGTTCCTCACTACCACCTATCCAGAGATGGTTACAGAAATGAAGTAGAAGGTAAGCACAAAGGAAAATCAGCTCTCTAAGACTCTAACATCTTCACTATTCATTAGCTTCTCGTCCATTAACTCTAGTTGCAATCAGCCTAAACTTTCTAAGATACTCACTGGTTGCAACTCACTTAAACTAATAGCATGAAGCTCAAGGTCCTAATGCACCAAACAGCAAAATAATAACATAAAATATGCAATCAGCCTAGAAAAAATTGGTGGGACCAAAAGCAGTGTATGTGAGAGTAATGTGGTGGTGCCTCATTGCTTTTTACTATATGGGGCAAGCTCAAAGGCACAAACAAGAAAGGAAACTAGGGAAATCTTAGAGAGACTGAGAGAGTATGATTTTAGGGATTCCCAGATTATATGACACAGTACAGAAGGATAAAACTAAATAATTTTTCATTTTTCAAAATTTTGCATTTTGAAGAACATCAAACTCGATTGGATAGGAGATTATCTTCAAAAACTTCTTATCTTGAAGATATGCATATTCATATTGTAATAACAAACGAACTCAGTTCTTAAGATAATATTTGGATAAAGGTAGCATATCATTAAAGTTAACTGGTATCACAACATTATAGGTATAAGCAGCTACAGATATTACTACCAGGAAAAGGACACCAACCTAGGACAAAGCAAGTGATTCACTGCAAGGGGGTAACACATACAGCTTTGGATCTTCTAATCAGATCAAGCACATTGCAAGTTGGAAGGCCAAATAAAAAACCTTGTCGAATACTTCAGGAGAATAACATGTGCATGGATGCTTTCTAATCAATAAGCATAAAAATAACAAAAAGAATGAGATATTTAATGGAATAGAACTGATCAAAAGGAAAGAAGAAATTAGGCTCCATTGAAATGCCAGACCATAATCCAGCCATTGAAATGAAACTACAAAGAGACACTTCAAACTTTCAAAGCAATCCACCTAAACCAGACGATAACTACAGGCACCAACCACCAGCAGCAGTAAATTCATTGTTCACGGGAGAAAAATCAACACATCCCATAATAGAACTTTTTCACGATAAGCATCCTAACAGCTTGAAATCCAGAAAAACCCCCGTTACGACCACCTTCATTTCTCATATCATTAAGACTTCCAAAAAGGCTGCTAATAGAAGCAATAAGCTTCCATAATTTGTTTTGAAACTACATGCAGAAGGATTTGTACAACTAGGAAAGGTTTTCACAAGCAAGAAAACCATACAGAAGAGACTTAACTTGTGGCAAAAAAGAGGCGCGTCAAGTCCAGGTAAACATAAAAGCTACTCTGTTGTCCAACAATAATAATAATACACTATATCTGAAGGTATGGAAAAAGTTGCCACCTTTACTAGCAAGTTCAGATCCGCATTTCCTAACATGCGTCTACTTAGATTGACTGAATAATGAAGAGTGAGGGAATCCAGCTATAACAGAGGGTCTTCAAGTGAAAGCATGTCATACTTATTTGAGAGAGGTTGAGACAACTATTTCCAAAGAGGGAGTTACTTAATAAATCAAGTGAAACCAATTAGCATGATAAAAAAAGATAATGCAATGAGCATTATGCGAAAAGATAAGCAATTGCTTGAAACACCTTGCTCACTGAAAAACATCTTAATACTTACTATTCCACATATTTGACAATCCAACCATTCCCTAGTTCATCTAGGTGGGATCATTCTCATAGTAACATCATAATATGATAGAAACAGGGAAATTAGGCATCACTGTATCCAAATATCACATTAAAAGATGAAAGTGTCTTTTTACAACTTCTGACACGTGCACAAAACATGCAACATACGTCGAGAAAAAATTACTCAAGTCCACAAGAACACAACTTTCTGACATACTCCACATATTTGACAGCATAATATGTTTTCATACCAATAGAAGTTTGATTTTGACCCTAAAATTATGCCATAATTATTCATAAACAAGTAAACATAAATCTCATTCTTATCAGAATTATGCCATACCACGAATAAATATAATTAATAATATTAATTATACATGAACTACACAAACCCACTTAATTATTATATCCTTATTAGTTCATAAGCATTCCCCATTGTTACCAAAAAGACAAAAGAAATCTGATAGCTTTTTCAAGAAAATTAATGGAAGAAGGAGACGAAATGAAAATTCCATTTCCATTGGGAAAACGGAGAAAAAGCGGAGGAAAAATTGACACCAATAATCCCACTTTTGATCGATCTTCTTCATAGAGCCGTGCTTAATAATTAACAAGGAACAATCCTAAGTTTTAGAAGTGGCCTCCCATATTGGTCCTAAATGACCTATAGCCAGTTATACAAGTTAATTTTACCTTCTCTTCCCTCTCTTTTTTCATCCCTCCCCTCGCCAGGCCCGTCCCTGAGCGAGGGCAAGAGGGGCGCACCCAGGGCCCAGGGATCACAACACTTGAAAACTTAATCTGATGATTTAACCAAGTGAACAATGGCATGAAAACATGCCCATCTACAAATTGTATCATAAATTTAGTTACCATTTAGTTCCATGAAACAAAAAAACATAAATTAACAAGTTATACCCAGAAATTCGAATCATAAAAACATGAAATAACCAAGTATCTGAGATGAAGAAAAAATAAGTTGAATTCATGAAACAAACAATACCAACCCCATAAAAACAAACAATGGCATGAATAATCACATGAAGTAGATCTAAAAATCGTAATTTGACACCAAAATTCGCAACAATAACAAAAATCGTCTGAACAAGTAGATTAATCTAAGGAACAGAAGAAGAACCTGGAACGAGCTTCTGCAATTCGAGCACGAGGTAGAGGAGAGAGAATACGAAATTTCAGATTCAAATTGGCGTGTGTGAGCGAAACCATAAATGTATGGACTATGGAGTTTTTGACTAATGAAGAATAAACTGCTGGAAAAAAAATGAAGAGAGAGAAACAAGAAGAGAGAGAGGCTCTGCAGGTTGCCAAAAGCAAAAAAGCAAAAAGTAAGAATTCATCAAACCCTAACCCCCAATTCCCCCATTCCACAAAATCTTCGCCTGATAACAAAAGATGACCCATAAGACGTTTCACTGCCTATATCAGTGATATGTTGTATCACTAGGTGAATTATTCACTCGGCAATATATATATCGCAATTCGCAGGAGAGAATAATACATAACTACAGATAGCATTCTCTCCCAACCTTGTTTAAAATCTCTCTAAATTACAACATGTTATAAGCACGAATTCGCTCTACTATCAAAAGGTAGTTCTTCTCAACTGCTAAAATTTATTTTCTCAAAAAAATGGATCACCAATGTAATGGGATCAATACTATTCTAAACAATGTATCTCTTTGTAGTATACATGTTATTATAGAACATAATAGTGTACCTTGCACCACAAACCCGACACGAGGAAGTGGTAGTACACCCCATCGCCACAATACTCACGTTAATAGCCATGTCGGTGAACGTCGACAAACAACCGCCCCGAACCTCAATGATAACCCTCCTCCGGAACCACTAATTGAAATCCGACAAAAACTCCTAATATTAATAAAAGGAGTAGGGACGAGGCAGGTCCTTCCGTCATCAGCAAGCGACGACAAAGTAATTAACTGGCGGTATTGCCTCGGCTGCCGCCAAGCAAGTCGCGCCACCTTCATGGAGGGGAAAGACCTTGCATTTTAAAACCGCCTATATGGACGGGCTATATGGAGGGGCTATTCTGTTGAACTTACCGCCTAAATGGACGGGTTTCCGCCGCTTGGATGGACGGCTAACACTACAAAGAGGAAGAATTTTTGGCCGAAAATAGCAATGATGGTGGAACTACCTGCTATTTATTTTTTGTGCTATTTGTTTCCATAGAAATCATGTTTTTTTTTGTGAAAAAAAAGGAGGTGGAAAGAAAGCTATTGTGACTATGTATAAGAAAATGATAGAAGAAATAGCTAAACTTCTTTGCACCAAAAACAACTTATAAGTAGCATCTTCAGATTTTCTCTAAATTGAAAAAGCTACTAGTTCCAATGCCAAATTGATGACACATAATCTGATTACTTGTCCCTTACCCCTTATTATATGTTAGCAACTATTCCCAATACTAACTTGAAGCTTTGTCCTCTAGTGAATGCATCAAAAGTATACGTTACAGTCATTATCAAATGCATCTGGCAAATTTTTTTTCTCTTGTCTTCTTCTGCACCAATGTTATCAGGATCGGGATCCTACTTTGGATCGTAGGGGCTGGTAGAATCGAATCGGTGGGATCGGATCGTAGGATCGTAAGATCTTACAATTCGGTGAAATAGAGATAATTATACTAAAGTGAAAGTATTGGGTCAGACCGTCTGACCATAAGTTATGGTCAGACGAGCCCAACCCAATACTAAAATAACGCAATTCTGAATTCTCCACAAAATCACACGAAAACTCAGATCAATCCAATGAAACAAAATGAAAATACCTTTAGACTTTCGACGACGCCAGGAATAACCTCATGTTCAAGTCCAAAGTATTCTCTTTCAGTATTCTCTCTAATGACACCAAAGAAGCGTACAAATCAAGCTCCTTCCTCAACTGCATATTCAACAAACTCACACCACCACCAACTGGAGTGGCCAATCCACCTTTCAAGCATATTTTATTCTTCCGAATCGATTCCAAATGTTCATTCTGTTTGAATGAATTCAATGAAGATGGGAATTTAAGATTTGAAAGATGACGGTGGAAGCAATTATTAAACGTATGAAATTGGTGTGTTTTTTTTGCAATTTTTGGAAGGAGGAGAGAGAATGAGTAATCAGAAGAAGGAGAAAGTGAGAGAAAGCAGAGGTTAGTGTTTTGTTTTCTTTTCAGTTGGACTTTGTTTTCTTTCAGTTGGACTTTGTTTTCTTTCAGTTGGACTTTGTTTTCTTTCAGTTGGACTTTGTTTTCTTTCAGTTGGACTTTTTTTCTTTCAGTTGGACTTTTTTTCTTTCAGTTGGACTTTTTTTTCTTTCAGTTGGACTTTGTTTTCTTTCAGTTGGACTTTTTTCTTTCAGTTGGACTTTTTTTCTTTCAGTTGGACTTTTTTTTCTTTCAGTTGGACTTTGTTTTCTTTCAGTTGGACTTTGTTTTCTTTCAGTTGGACTTTGTTTCGTAATATGTATACCAACTGAAACAAATAATAGACCAACTGAAATAAAAAATGGACCAACTGAAAGAAATAATGGGCCAACTGAAAGAAATAATGGACTAACTGAAAAAAAATGAAGACTACCTGAAAAAGAATAAAGACCAACTGAAACCCAAAGTAAGTCTAACTGAAGTACAAAAACCAACTGAAAAAAAAAGAAGACTAACTGAAAACAAAATGAAGACTACCTGAAAAAAAATGAAGACTACCTGAAAAAAAATTAAGACTAACTGAAAAAAAATTGGAACCACCCGAAAGTCGTCCGACCAAAGATTATGGTCGGACGAGTCCGACACAATACGTTCTGTTATACTAAAATATGGTGAGAACCTCATGTTAAAAATTTACACATATTAATAATGATTTTCTTAGTTAGCAAATGATGATAGTTTTTCAATACAATAAGATTGAGGTAACATGGGATCAAAATCTAATAGGAGAAATATAATATGTGAAATTACTTTATGATTTTTATATGGTAGGATCGGATCGTAGAGTCGTAGGATCGTAGAATCGTGTTAAGATCCTACCATGTGATTTTTTGTGGTTGAGCAGGATCGAAATATCCTACAAAATTAAGATCCTACGTAGGATCGGGATCGGTGAGGTCCTCCAGGATCGTAAAATCGTAGAATCGTAAGATTCGGATCGGGATTTTAACAACAATGTTCTGCACATGCATCATGCATGTCTACATCCTAGTTGCTTTAAGTATACTTTTATGACAACAACAAAAAAATTAACAAAAAAAAGGGGAGTAGAAAGGTGATGTTGGAGCTTCACTTTTATGACAGTAAAAATCAGAGAGAACAGTGCACTCTGCAATCTTGATAATACTTGACCTTACGATTAATTGATATTCAAAACCTTTTGTTTTAAATAGCTCAAAGACAATGCTTGTATATGATGTTGACTAAGTTTAATATATCGCAAACCATTAGTTATAACATATAATTGTAATTCTTATGGTAAATTATTACATATACTCTACTTTTTTTGTTTTGGTTTTTGTCACAATGTTACGTATTACTTACTAGTATATATTTTACCTGTTAAATATGTATAGTGTTTTTACACCACTATAAAAGGGACTTTAACCCTTCCCATTTTTTTCATCCGTCTCCCTTACTTACTTCTACCACATAAAATTTTCTCTCTCATCAAATTTCACAACTTCATCCCCATCATTTTCGACCACCGTGTACAATGCCGGAGACCGCCACGTGAAAAACGATACACCAGATCTCCTGGAATCTTTCAGACAGTTGAAAGTCATGTTTTACTAGAGAATGATACTTATCACAGTTTTAGTAGGAATTATTATAATTTTTGTTGCATATAGTAAAACGCAATTATAATGCTTAATTATGTAATTTTTTTTTATTATTCCAATTCGCCACTAATGAATGTGATTCCTTTTTTTTTCGGACATGATAGTCACATTATAATAAAACATTGTCATAATCTCTAAAAAAAAAATCCAGCCTTTTATGTATATTTAATTTTCAATTTTCATGTTATTATCAGGTTTCGAACCCCTAACCTCTTGAACGGTTAAGGATTTTCGGACCACTATAGCTTGCATTCCAGTATGATTTTTTGTTTGCATTAAATTTTCTACTAATGCTGTTAAAACATCACATGAACTCAGAATTGGCTAGACTTGCAAACCGAGACTTTGAGATCCTTGAAGCCTCAGGCCAAAGGTATCTAGAATGGAGGGTGGATGCAAAAGCTTATCTAAAGTCACTTAGCCTCGACCATACCATTGTCGAAAGTGGCGCCCCTACCCCTTTGGAGCAAGCAAAAGCACTGGTGTACCTTAAACACCATATACATGAAGAGCTCAAATCTGAATATATTCTTGTGGAAGATCCCAAAGAATTATGGGACAACCTAAAGGATCGATTTGAGCATTTACAAAGAATTATTGCTCCAAGGGCCCAACATGAATGGCCCGTGCTCAGGTTCTAGGACTTTGCATCAGTACGCGAGTACAACTCTGTAGTACTTCGCATTACCTCACGACTAAAGCTGTGTGGAGAACCTGCACTAGTACAAAAAAGTTTATTTGCGTCCCATGATTTGCGTCAGACAATTGTAGAAACGGTGCAAATAGAAAAATTGCGTCGTGTTCTAGTCCATGCGACGCAAATTAAACAAAATGTGCGTCGAATCTTGCCTTCCATCCGACGCAAATTATTGATTTGCGTCGTATGGAAATAAGGTGCGTTGCAAATCAGCTATTAACTATCTGCGTCGCATGTCATAAGAGGTGCGTTGCAAATTCACCTTATTATATAAATTAACCCCCCCCCCCCGCTTCTTCCATTCAGCTAACCTAATTCATCAGCGGTCGTTTCTCATCTCTCACACCTACCTCAACGGCCGTTTCTCATCTCTCTCACCTACCTTCATCTCCCTCACCTTCCTTCATCTCATCTCTCACCTTACTTCATCTCTCTTGTCTCTCCTTCCACTTGTAAATCTACGAAGGAATTAACGCCTCACCTTCATCTCGTCTCTCCTTCCGGCCACATGCAAATCTACGAAGGGCGACAAAAGCGAAGGCATCTCTCTCATCTCTCTTTCGCATCAAGCACTGAGCGACAATCCATAATTCCTCTCTCTTTCTCTCCTTCACCTAATGAGACTGATTCTAGATTTAACCACTCTTCCAAAAGAAAAACCCCGTCTCTTAATTTGGTAATTACCTTTCTTTCTTTTTTATTTAATCCGATTTTATTCTCTAAGTTGTTTAATTTACAATTGAATTTATGGGTTTTTGAGTTTTGTTATAGTGCTGATTTGGGTTTATCTTTTTTTTTTATCTACTGAATGTAGAGAAAAGACGAATTGGAAAAACTTCAAGAGAGAGAATGCTTACTCAACAACAACTCAACGAACTTGAAGCAGCGAGCAACGAAATTAATGCAGCGAGCAACAAAAGGAAAATACTTTCTCAGATCTAAGGGTTGCACAGTGGATAGTTGAATTTTTTTTTACTTTATATTAGTTACATTTTTTTTTTCTGTTTCTCCTAATGTATAAAAAAAATCCAGAATTCCAGAATGTTAAGCAGCGAGCAGTGCAATGAATTTGTTTTTTTTAGTTTATTTTTCATTTTTTAGGTTTGGGTATTCGTTTATATTTTTTGTATACGCAAATTCCAGAACGTTAATTGATCCTTGTTTTATTTTGGGTACTGATTTCAAATTCTTATTTTAATTTTCATTTTTATATACACAAATTCCAGTTCACTTGAATTCAACTCGCTTAGTTTCATTTTTCAGGTTTGGTTACCAATCTCAAATAATTTTTTTAGTGAGATATGGTGCTGCAAGACAGAAAAGTAAGAGGTAGAGAGAATTTGCGTTGCATGCTGGGCCATATGTGATGCAAATTGTTAACATCTACGTCGCATGTAGCTCTGTGTGCGACGCAAATGCTAGACACATTGGTGCTGGCTGGGCGTCTTGTTCGTCAGACTTTAAGTTGCGTGCGACGCAAATAGCTCACATCTGCGACGTTTCCTCGTCCGACGCATATCATGTCTCACATATTTGCGTCGAGACCTGTGCCGTCGGACCTAGGTCCGACACAAATAGTGGTCCCACGTCCGACGCAAATCGTTGGTTTTCTACTAGTGTTGTATTTGAACGAGCCATGATTGAGAAAACCCTCTCCACTATGCATGCAAATAATGTTGTTCAACAAGAATAATACCGTGAAAGGCGCTGCGAAAAATTTTGCTACTTAATTGCCATCCTTTTGGTCACAGAACGGAACAACCAAATCCTGCTCACAATTCATAATCAAAGGCTAGCAGGTACCAGCGCACCAGTAGTCGAGACAAATGTCAGTAGGTACCAGCGCACCAGCAGTCGAGACAAATGCCACTAGAGGTGGCAAATGTTGGAATAAGCAGGGAGGTAACTCAAATCATAATGGCCAGTTTAAAAATAGGGGTAATGGAGAAAGAAATGGAAATAGAAGTGGCAGAGGAAGAGGACGCCAAAACAGGCGCCCCAATAGAGGACGCGGAGGAAAAAACTCCCAATAAAGGCCACAAGAGAAATGTTCAAAATGTGGCATTCAAGGGAATTGGGCAAATGAATGCCGCACAACCAAACATCTTGTAGATTTGTATGTGGCCTCTATGAGGGGTCAATGGAGACGTGGTGAAACAAATTTCATCACTGAAACTACTTCGCTCCCTAACCTCGATGTAGCTGATTACCTCATGGAAATGTCTAGCCCTCATATTCCCCCTAGACAAACCTAAGATGTTATTTTATTATTTTACTTCATGTAATTCTCTCTTACTTTTTTCTTGAATGTCCCTTGTATTTTCTTTTATGATTTCATGATATCGTACCATGTAGTGCACATCTTTGTATGAATAATTTGTGTGTCATGTTCTGATAAAGTTATGTTTTAATGAAGATAATGACAAACAAAGGCGCTCAATAATGCATGATTGATAGTGCCACTACACACACCATCCTGAGTAACAAGCCATACTTCACTCAACTCAAGCCAAAAAAGGGCGACCTAAACACCATTGCAGGCACTACAAAGATGGTTGAGGGCTCAGGAAAGGCATGCATAGTGTTACCAAAGGGAACACACATCACTATAAACAACACATTATATTCAGGTAAAACTCAAAGAAATCTATTAAGTTTCAAAGATCTGCGTACAAATGGTTACCACATGAAAACCATTAACGAAAACGGAAAGGAATACATGTACCTCACTAAATGTGACGCTGGCAAGAAATTAATCCTTGAAAGGATGCCAACATACTCCTCAGGGCTATATTTTACTTATATCAGTCTTGTTGAAACAAATTTGGCGTCTCACCATAAGGATGATCAAGCAATATTCAATTTGTTGCATGATCGCTTAGCTCACCCAGGATTAAGCATGATGACGAAAATCGTCCGTAGCTCAAATGGACATCCGTTGAAAAATATACGGGTCCCGAAATCAAATGAGCATAATTGCAAAGCTTGTTCACTTGGCAAATTGATCATAAGACCTTCTAAAAATAAACTTGAAGGTGAAAATCTTGCATTCATGGAAAGAATCCAAGGAGATATTTGTGGGCCAATACACCCCTTATGTGGACCATTCAGATATTTCTTGGTGTTGATCGACGCATCAACACGTTGGTCTCACGTTATCCTTCTATCAACACGGAATGTTGCTTTTGCAAAACTGCTCTCACAAAATTAAGCCCATGTTCACACACAAAATGGTGAAGCAGAAGCATTCATAAAGCGATTACAATTAGTTGCAAGGCCATTGCTAATGCAATCAAAACTCCCATCCTCGACATGTCGACATGCTATACTGCATGCTGCAACTTTACTATGACTAAGGCCAAGCGCTAAGCATGATCTCTCCTCATTACAGTTAGTGGTTGGAAAGGAACCCAGCCTTGCTCACCTACGAATTTTTGGGTGTGCACTCTACGTTCCATCGCACCACACAACGTATTAAGATAGGCCCACAGAGAAGGTTGGGAATATATGTTGGATTTGATCACCGTCCATCTTAAGATACTTAGAACCGTCAACTGGTGACCTCTTCACCGCTCGGTTTATCGATTGTCACTTTGATGAGACAATTTTCCCAACCTTAGGGGGGGATAAAGTAAGCCCACACTGGAATGAAATTTCATGAATGCCAAAAATTTATCATATCTTGATCAAAGATCAAATATGTGTAAGTAAGAAGTACAGAAAATCTTACACTTGCAAAACATTGCTAATCAATTGTCGGATGCATTCACTGATTCAAGAGGAGTGATAAAATCACATATACTGGCTGTGAATGCTCCTGCACAGGTTGAAATCCCAAGAGAAAAAACGAAAAATCCACTTGCAAATGAATCTAGAACACGCAAAAGGTGTGGAAGACCACTCCGAGCCAAAGATTTGAAACCGAGGAAGTCTAGAAGAATAGAAACAAATAATGAGAAAACTAGTGATTCTCCTAAAGTGGAACAATTTACAAATGATGAAAAAGTCATGAACCCCCAAAATGAACTCAAAGAATTAGATACTACATATGAGGGGGAGCATGAAAATGCTAGCGTCGAAAATCACAAAATTTCAATAAATTTTGTCCATTCTAGAAAGCAATGGAATAGGGTAAAAACCCCGATTGATGAAATATTTGCATATTCAATAGCCACCAAAATCACCACTGATATTGAGGACACCAAACTAAGATCGGTGGATGAATGTCGATGAAAGAGTGATTGGCCTAAATGGAAAGAGGCCATTCAGGTAGAATTGAAATCTCTCAAAAAACGAGAAGTGTTTGTCCCTATAGCCCAGACCCCAAAGAAAGTAAAATCCGTTAGATATAAAGGTCTTCGTGCGAAAGCGAAACGAGAAAAATGAAATCGTACAATACAAGGCCATGCTTATATTCCAAGGTTTCTCCCAGAGACCTAAAATTGACTACGAGGAAACATACTAGATCTCCAGTGGTAGATGCCACGACATGACTAAGATTCCTTATAAGTCTATTTGCATGCAAAGGACTACAAATGCGCCTTATGGATGTCGTGACAGCATATCTCTATGGGTCACTTGACACTGATATCCACATGAGAGTCCCAGAATGACTTGAACTACCTGAATCCTTGAGGTCAAAATCTCGGAAGGTACATTCCATAAAATTGAAAACATCACTTTACGGTTTAAAACAATCTGGAAGGATGTGATACAACCGTCTTAGTGAATACCTCATGAATTGAGGCTACAAGAACGACCAAATTTGTCCATATGTCTTGACCAAATAAACTGAAAATGGGTTTGTTATAATTGCAGTATATGTTGATGACTTAAATATCATCGGGACACTCGATGAAATTGAAGAAACTGCTAAATACATGATGAAAGAATTTGAGATTAAAGATCTTGGAAATACCAAATTCTGTCTTGGTTTACAAATTGAACACCTAAAGGATGGAATCCTTGTTCACCAATCCAATTATGCCGAGAAAGTGCTAAAAAGGTTCTATATGGACAAATCACATCCATTGAGTTCATCTATGATTGTTCGTCGCTTAAAAATTGATGAAGATCCTTTCCGCCCTCGAGAAGAAGGTGAGGATATACTCGGTCCTAAAGTACCATACCTAAGTGCCATTGGAGCCTTAATGTACTTAACCATCAATACTAGACCAGACATTGCATTGTCGGTCAATTTATTAGCTAGATACAATTCCGAACCTACAAATAGGCACTGGAGTGGAGTAAAGCACTTACTCCGCTATATACGCGGCACAACGGATATGGGATTATTCTATCCACGAGATGGAAATCCTACCCTTGTAGGATATGCCGATATATGCAGGCTACCTGTTAGATCCAGTCAAGGTAAAATCGCAAAGCGGTTACCTTTTTAACTACAGAAATACAATAATCTCTTGGAAGTCGACAAAACAGACTCTAACAGCTACTTCATCAAATCAAGCTGAATTAATCGCACTTTATGAAGCTGGTAGAGAATGTGTATGGTTGAGATCTTTGACCCATCACATACTAAGGCAAAGCAGCATAAAAGAAACACAAGAAGGCCCAATTGTCATCCATGAAGATAATACTGCTTGCATCGCACAAATTAAAGAAGGTTATATCAAAGGTGACAGAACAAAGCATATCGATCGTAAATTCTTTTCCACTCACGACTTGGAGAAGGAAGGAACAATCAGTGTCACACACGTTCACTCATGTGATAATGTAGCCGACCTACTCACAAAGGCACTACCAGTAAAGCGATTCCAAGAGCTTGTACATTTTATTGGTTTGCGTCGCCTTCGAGATATACGTTAAATTGAGGGGGGAGCTCTATATGTACAATACTCTTTTTCCTTCGTCCAAGTTTTTATCCCACAGGGTTTTTCTTGGCAAGGTTTTAACGAGACAGAAAAGCATATAGAGATATCAAGCCCAACTGTACTCTTTTTCCTTTATGTTTGTTTTTCTCCCATTAGGGTTTTTCAAATGTAAAGTTTCTAACGAGGAAGTTATCACCCCGTAATTACATTTTAGGAACCGTTCAAGGGGGAGTGTTGTAATACCCTATGTAAACAGTGAATGGATAAACACGGTGATGTATTTTTGCCGCCCAAGATAAGATGTTTCACTGCCTACATCAGTGATATATTGTATCACTGGGTGAATTATTCACCCGGCACTATATATACCGCATTCGCAGGAGAAAATAATACACAACTACAAATAGCATTCTCTCTCAACCTTATTTAAAATTTCTCTAAATTACAACAAAAACCAATTTATAGAGTAGTAATTATTCTCTTTGTTACTCTAATTCATATAGCTCAGTATCTTTCTTATGCGCAGTTCGATGTTCCTAAAGTTCTTTCGGTTAAAAATTTCAAATGTAAATTCCTTTTATTTCTTCCTCGAAATCAACTACAACCCCCTTTTACTATGATTCCTAGCTGTAATCCAGATTATTTGCAAAAAGTTTCTCAACAAAACAGAAGTTGGATTTTAGGTCATCATTTACTAGATTTTAAGTACAAAAAAATTAAGGGAAATAATATTGGCTTCTGCAGAGCATTAAATGCGATTTTAGGTCATCATTTACTAGATTTTAAGTACAAAAGAATTGGGGGAAATAATATTGGCTATGTAGAGCATTAAATGCGAGAGAGATATTGATGGTAATTGGTGTGTGCTTTCAAGCGATCAGAGGCTCTTCCAGGCGTATTTTGAGTGTTCAACTTCCTCTTTAGCTCACTCTATAGAGCAGAATAGCCCCTTGGGCTACCCTTCAGCATTAAATGTGATGGAATCACTCAAGTCTCTCAGGGTAAACTATCTATATGGTGAGCTCTCCCCCCTTTGCTATAAAAGGAAATACAAGGTAAATTTCTCAATCACATCCCCTGCTAGCTGCTTTCCTAAGTCATTTATTTCTTACCGGTTCATTCCTTTTCTGTGAAGTTGTTGTTTATTAAGATGGAAAATTCAAACAACTTTAAGAATACTTTACTTTCCAACCCCCACCCTAATAATGGTGATATGGGTAGTTCTTCCTCTACTACACCTGGCCCAGTAGTTGAGAGTCAGTCTTCCCCTGCTAAAAATTCTAACTAGTAATCCTGAATGTGTTGTGATTCCTGCATTGAATGCAAATGACCCCCTCCCCCTAGCTGGGCTATAACCTCTATTATCTTAGATGAACTTCCCCAGGTTCAAAAAGATATAGTTGAGCTTACAAAATCTTGCCTAATTGGGAAAATGTTGTCTTTCCCTATGGACTTACGTACAATCATTGCCAAAACTAAGGCAAATTGGAAGTTTGTTAAGGGGGGCGTAGACTACCTTGAGATGGGAAATGGTTGGATTATGGTTAAGTTTGCTAACTCCCAAGATTTGCAGTTGGTATGGTCTGAAAGGCCATGACACATCCAAGGAGACCTCTTTATCATCCAACCTTGGAGGCCTTCCTTTGATCCATATCTTGAAGAGATTAAGTGGGTAGACCTTTGGGTCAGAATCCCAAGGCTACCTGCTGAGTTACTTAACAATGACTCTATTGCTAATCTTCTGTCTTCTAATGAAATTGGGACTTTGATCAGGCTTGATCAAAGGTCTTATTAAGAAACAAAATCAGGTTTGTAAGGGCATGTATCAAAGTGGATATTCAGGGTCCTCTTATAGGATTTGCTGAAATTAGCAGGATGGGTGATCTCATCCATGGCTACATAATCTGGTATGAAGATTTCTCCACTGGCTGTTCATTTTGTGGTGAGTATATTCATGCTATTGTGTCATGTCCTCTTCTTACCTCCCCTAAGAAAGAAATCACTATCAAACTTGTTAAGATTCCCAAATAGAAAAACCTGTACAATGCCATTGCTAAGGCTTCTGGCCAAGAAAACTATGCAATCACAACTGAGCAAGCTGATGTGGTGCATGTCCAATCCAAACACATTGCTAAAAAAACCTATCAATTCCCTCTCTGTTAAGAAAAGGTTGTTTAAGAATGATGTTGGTCTGCTGCCTAAGCATGGTTATAAAGGTATTATTATAAAAGATAATGTTGGTGAAAATGATTCTATCACATTCCCAACTAAAGTTCAACCAACTGCTTCTGGTAAAGGGAAAGGTAAGATGTTGTATGTTATCCCTTCTATCTCTAATGACTCTGATGATGAAGGTTATGATCATATCCCTCAAGTCTCTCCTTCTAGTGTTATCCCCTCTTCTAAGAAGGATTGAAGGTACAGAAGTGCTGATACCCCGAGTTCACAAGCCTGCTCCTACCAGAGTCTTTGTCTCTTCTCAACTCATTGATGCTAGTAAGTACAATTTTTCTGCTTATGAAGATAGCCTTATTCTGAGGTTTGATGATCAGCTTGTGGAGAGTGAAACACTCCTGCTTGATAATCAAATGGATGGAATGTTAGAGGAGTTTAACTCCTTTCTTGAATACTCCTTCCACTCCATTCACTCAGGCAATTCTATGGTAAGGCAAATTCAAAACTTGGGTATGGACCCAACACTTCTAGTGGAACTGTCCTCCCAGTCTGGTTCAACCAAAAGAAGGACGGAAGACATGAAGGAAGATGATGCTTCCTCAGCCCTAAAGAGGAAGAGAAACTGAGTAAGAACCCCCCCTCCTGAGTTATAATGATGCAGATGTGGAATTGTTTGGGTCAGAAAAATGATTTTTGTTTTTGTAAGGACAATCTATGACTATTGGATTTTGGAATATAAGAGGTGCTTGTAGAATGGATGCTTTGGTAGAATGTGGGGACTTTAGTAATCATAATAGAATAAAAATCTTGATGTTATGCGAAGTCAAGACACAAGCCCCTCCTCTTTAGATTGTGCTAGAAAATGTGGATTCCAATACTTAGATTATGTGTCCACCAATGGTTTCTCAGGATGAATATGGCTATTTTGGAAAGATTGTAGTGTTAATCCTTTTAATCTCTTTGTAATATATAAATCAGCAAGATTTATAGCTTGCTCTATTAACTTTTTGCGTGTGAATGTGCCATTCATATCTATCTTTATATTTTCACCTTCTAGTAATAATCATAAAGAGGAATTTTGGAATGATTTGATTCAGTACACTCAAAGTTTATTATCCCCTTTTATTATTTTAGGTGATTTCAATGAAATTAGTAATGTCCAAGATAAGATGGGAGGTGCTGCTTATCACTCAAATAGAAATAAAATGATGCAAAGTATCCTTGATAGAACTGCCTCTTTAGAAATACCCTTTATAAAGGTTGGACAAAGGTATTGCTAGTGTGTCCTGGTGAGCATCTTTCCTCAAACTAAGCTCAAACATCATATATTTACATCATCAGGCCATTGCCAACTCTCATTGGAATTCCCCCCCTCCCTTCATAATAAAGCTCCACCTTTTCGATTTGAAAAAATGTGGTGCTCTAGGAAAGATTATGATACTTTAGTAAAGAAAACGTGGTGCTCGATATTTTCAGGCTCTTTTATGTTTTGCCTTGTGCAAAAGTGCAAACTTCTTAAACAAAAATCAAAAGAATGGAACCAAACTTATTTTGGCAACATCTTTCGCCAGCTTCGTCTAGTTGATGCTAGACTTCAGGACATCCAAAACCAATTGATGCACCAAGAGAACAACATTAGCCTCCAACAACAACAAGAATTGTTTTTAACAAAACGTGCCAAATTAATGGCTTTTAATGTCCAATATTGGAAATAACGTAGTAGGATTAATTATCTTCTCAAAGGTGATTCGAACTCAAAATTTTACCATGCTCATGCTTCCATTCACCGCAATAAAAATCTTATTTAGGAAATTTCATTAGATGATGGAACTTCTACTTCTAATCCTTCTACATTCATGAAAATTCTTTCTACAAAGTTTTGTAAATGATTTGCTAGTAATACAAATACTAGGTTTAATGTAAGTGAGGATTGTAAGCTCTTGTCTCCAATTATTACTCAAGAGGATAATAATTTCCTTTGTGCTCCTGTCTCAGGGGAAGAAATTAAAAAATTATTTTTGACCTTGCCCCAGATTAAATCCCCAGGTCCGGTATCCCCCGTTTTTCTTTCAAAAGTACTAGACTCTTGTTGGAAATTCAGTCATTCGAGCAGTTCAAGCCTTTTTCCACTCTGGAAAAATGCTTAAAGAAATTAATCATACGTTCCTACCCTTTATCCCTAAAATAGAAAATCCAGCTATAGCCAATCATTTTAGACCAATTAGCTTATGCTATACTATTTACAAGATAATCTCTAAAGTTATTACTAATAGATTAAAAATTGTATTAGGTAATATTATCCACCCTCTCTAGGGTCCTTTTGTTCTTGAAAGGTTAATCCAAGATAATATCCTAGTAGCTCATGAAGTTTTCCACTCCTTTAGGAAAAAACAAGGAAAGGAAGGATGGACAGCAATAAAACTGGATATGGAAAAAGCCTAGAGTGGAACTATATTTAGATTACTTTAGAAAAATTGGGATTTCCTCCGAAATGGAGAAGTTGGATCAAGAGTTGTGTAGAGTCAACCTGTTTTTTTGTCCTTGTTAATGGAATTCCGGGAGAAAGATTCTTTCTTTCTAGGGGAATCAGACAAGGCGATCCCCTCTCCCCATATCTTTTTATCCTCTGTGCTGAGTTGCTGGCCAGAGAGATCTCTCAGGCTAGTATTCAGCCTAGTAAATTAATTGGTGTCTCTGTTGGAAAATTAGGCATCCGCATCCCCTTTCTAACTTTTGCAGACGACACTATAATTTTTTCTAAAGCAAATAACAAAAGTTGTTACTTATTAAAGAACATTTTAGACAAGTATTCTGCCATGTCAGGACAATTGGTTATTTCCATAAATCTACCTTCCAAGTTACAGATAACGTCTCTGTCATAGAGAAGGGCAAGTTTGCTGAAATATTACAGATGACAGAGACTGATGACCTCGGTCAATACTTAGGTTGTCCTATTATTACCACTACTAGAAGTACAGTACTTAATTTCTCAACGCAATTGTCTCAACACTTTACTTAAGTTTTAAATATAATTAATAAACCACGTATTTTCTCAATGCTTTTTTGTGTTGTAATATCTCTCATCACAATATAGTGTCGAGAATTAATGCACCGCTCTATTTCAAATATTTGATGAAATATATTAATGCCATCTTTATCCGCGTATTAAGCGGTAACCACATAAGTAGTGGAAACTGAAATATTGGACGAGTACTGTCAGCGCCTCAGCGGGAGAAATTGCAGGATACAGCTAGCGTTAAGTTTTTTTTTTGTAAATTACTCAACAACGAACCGTGATCTGATGAGATCGTATGCATATGGTTCAATCTACTAAATACGGGTGACGCAAACTCCATACTTGATTGATTTTCTCTGCAAATTACTCAAGGTCAGTGCTTTTGAGCAAAATCTCGATATTTGTTGTTTATGAAACGAAATAAGTTCCAGATTAATCCGAAACGAAGATAAGTTTACTTAATTATTAGTGTTATTTCGTGTAATACTTGGGAATTTTGTTGAAATTCAATGGCTTTTTGTGACTTTATGCTATTTTTCAATTTCTAGGTTGAATTTACAAGTTCGATCTCTGTTCGTTTAAGGAGAGTTTTTGAAAAAAAAAATTTTATCTACAATTATACAAGGTCGGTGGCTCGGTGCAACGCAATGGCTTTCAGTGACTTTATGCTATTTTTCGTTTTCTAGGTTGAATTTACAAGTTCTCTGTTCGTGAAGGAGAGTTTCTGAAAAAAAATTATCTACAATTACACAAGGTCGGTGGCTCGGTGCAACGGGGATTCAAACTGAATTAGATTGCGCCTTTGAGTTTTTCCTTTTTCTCGAGGATGAGTTGGATTTTAAAACTTGTGATACTAAGTGGTTTATGACTTTTCAGTTTTTTTTATCAATGGAAGTTAAACTTTAATGATCTTTAGACAAACTAAAATGGTGAATTGTGAGTTATCTTTGAAGATTAGATCTACAGTTGTTTCTGTTTTTAATTTCCTTTGCTGCTGATTTTTTAAATCTTCATTTGATACAATCATGCTAAGTTTATCTTTACTACTGGGTATATGCTACATGATTGAGTTTTATTACTAATTATCTTATAGTATCTAATCATTTCTTTAATTTGTTCAGTGTTCCTGGAGTGACATTGCCTCATAGGTGTATCCATTACATTTCAAACAAAACAAATTTGGCTAAATCTCGACTTCCTAAGGGATGGTCAACCAATGTGAAATTTGATGCAAAGGCGGAGGTTACAATCACAGGTATGAACTCATAATTTGTTTTTACTAATTGAGGTCTGCATATGTGCTCTTAGCATTGCTTATGGCTTTTGATATGTTCTTATTCTGTGTGACAAGGTGTGAAATTATTAATAGTATATCTTTATTGTGACGTTATCATAGGACAGAGATGAACATTAGCTAAAAGATCTTGTGATTTGATAATGATGTATTGTTTTAGAAGTGCAACTTTCTTTAGGGTAAAGAACTGATCATCTCAATTGTGCAATTTTCTGCAGCCCATCTTCTCATCTCTTTACCCTCCTCTGATTCCATTAAACTTCTCACTGTACTTTCTATTGTAGTTTATGTAACCAGCTCAATGTATACCAGTTCTAAGAACTTGTGTTACCAAAATAGTGTTTTATGGCTGGTCAGAATGCATTGGCCATGCTGCTATCGGCACTCCCATGTTAATGCTCTCCATGCACGAGTTCCACCCACAATGACTCGTGAACCCTCCCGTTGATGGGTGTGCTAGAACTTCAAGCTGGGCTGCCTAGTCTGTTACCACAATTCCCCTACTATGTAGTCTGTTTCTAAAACCTTCTGGCAGCTGAGGCCTTTGCATACTATCTTCTGTGAAAGGATATATTCTATCAGCACTTCGAAGAACCCATAAAAAAATTTACCCGCTTTTCTCCAACCCGACTGCCAACTCACTGATCTGCTCTTTTGTCATTGATGTTGCTATTCCAAAGGAGACATATATAACAAAATCTTTCTCTTGTTTGTTCAGCCACTCGATGCATTTATGTCTGCTTTTACTGCAACTACTTTTTAATTCCACTGGATTTGACGGTCCGATTACAAAAGATTGTTGAGCACAGCAAATGCATATTTGAGCTGGCCAGTGTAATATCCAGGCATGCGATATTCTTAGATATGATCTAGTATTCTACTATATGATGAAGTAAAATATATAATAAAGAAATATAACTGTAAATTGGATTCATACTTGGGGGACGTTTGGTATCAACACCGTAAATGGAATGGAAAGGATATGGATAAGGAGGGGAAATGGTAATAACAAGTATTACCTTTAATAATTGTTTAGTATCCTAGTGGAATGAAACAATTGAGAAGTTCATGGTTGAGAAAGGAAACGTATGTTGTTTCCACTAGTTTGACAAGGGTAAGAAATGGGGGGAGTGTGTTACCTTTTGGAAACGGTATTTGTTACTTATATCTCATATCAAACAATTAGCAATGGAAACACTGTAGTTGAATCTGTTTCCTACATCAATATTTTCTATACCAAACACCCCGTTAACGGATAGCATCTTGTATTAGTATAAGTTAACCATGACTCAACATTTTAATTAGGTATCATTTGGTATCTATATCTATTTCAATTGGTACTAGAAATGTACTATTTGAGTACCAATTAGTAGTACAATTTTAACTTTGTTATTTTCAGTACCGATAAAAAGAGATGTGAGTACCAACCAAAAAGTATCCGAGTCCTTTTTCGAAAACTCAGACGGTTGGTTGCCAAGATGTTGAACCCTAGTTTTGATAATGACAAAGAAACAAAGGAACAAACTAAGTAGTGAACTAATGAATTATTAAAGTGTATGGTGTCTAAGGTATCAATGCAAGGAACTGGGAGAATACGAAGTCAATGAAGAAGTCAAGAGAGGATTTCAAAGGCTAAGTAAAGAAGTTTCTATGTTGATACTGGAGCAAGCATTGGATCAAGAATAATAGAAGCTAGGCGTTTTATTTTCTAGTTCCAATGTAAAGGAACAAAGAAAGAATGGTAAGGAACTGTGGCAGAATATATTTGAGAATGAAGCGTTTGTTCCTCTGTAAGGAACAAACTCAGTGGCACTTAGCAAATATGTTAAAGGAACTGAACTAATATAAGGAACTAGACTTAGGCGTGTACTTAGTATAACGATTAAAAGATAATGGAGTAAGTCATGCCTAGATTATAGGAAATTAGTTATTTCTAATTTCAAATGATAAAATCAGTTTTAAAAAGAAAATCTGTTTTGGAAAAGATTTTATTTTTCGGAAAATAAGAAAATAAATATCCGGTTGTTAGAAAGATTTTATTTCAAAGATATTATTTTCTTAAAGATTAGAAATTCAGATTTAAAGATAAAAAGAGTTTATAAAAACTGATTTTCGGATAATGCTGAAGGAACTCCTATTATTTAGGAGTAATGGCTGCATTTTATCCACGTTCATTTATAGTTCATGGGATCATGGGACATGATGTAAAACGTGTTCCTTAGGGGAAGGAACATCATGGGTAAATGGATTAAAACGTGTACTCTAACATTAATCCCACGTTCTTCATGATTAACACTATAAATATAGAAGTCTAGATAAGTTCCAAATTGTGTCTGACTAAGTAATTAAGTGAGTTTAACTTATTAAGTGTCAGTGCCTTCATTCTCTCATAATAGCCATTTGTTCTTTGCCTTCTTACTCTAATTCCACTAAGCTTATTTCGATCAATTGTATTTTGGTTTTTGGGGTAAGGGAACTTTGAGTGAAGTTCTGTAAGAGAAAGGCTTTGAGTGAAGCTTGTATGTGTGAGAAAACTTCGAGTGAAGTTGAGAGGAACTGCTGTTAAGGGAACAGTGGTTCAGGAACTTGAGTTTAGGAACTCAAGGTAGGGCTCGAGTTAGAATTAGGTTGTAACAGAGTTGTTTGGCCTAATTAGTGAAAGTGTTGAGTTTAAAATCCCTAGTGGTCGAGGTTGTTTTCTTCTTGTTGGGCCCAAGAAGTTTTTCCTCGTAAAAATCCCTTGTGTTCCTTTAGCTTGTTTATTCGTTTAAGTTTTAATTTCCGCAAAAAGTTACGTTTATTTCTACACCTACAATTCACCCCCCTCTTGTAGTGTTCCTAGGGAAATAACAATTGGTATCAGAGCTAGAACTCACGTAAGATAGGAAACCCTATTGAGGAAAAGATCCAAGGAACAATGAATACCACCGAGAAACTTGAAGAAGGTTATTCCACTCAAAGGCCTCCTATGTTCAATGGGAAGTACTACGCCGCATGGAGATATTCATTAAGGCTGAAAACTATCAGGTATGGAGAGTCATTGAAGTTGGTGATTTCGAAGTCACAACTACAAATGACAAAAATGAGGTAACTCTTAAACCCCTCTCTGATTATGACAAATCTGATTTTGAAAAAATGGAAGTAAATGCCATGGCTATTAAATATATTGCATTGTGGACTTGGACCCCATGAACATAATAGGATCATGGGATGCAAATCCGCAAAGCAAATATGGGATTTACTAGAAGTAACCCACGAAGGAACTAATGAAGTTAAAAGATCGAAAATTGATTTACTTATGAATCAATATGAACTGTTCTGCATGAAATCCAAAGAAAGCATCCGAGACATGTTTACTCGTTTTACTAACATTATAAATGAGTTGGCTTCTCTTGGAAAGTTTATTTCATCTGAGGAACAGGTTCGAAAGGTTCTTAGGAGTCTTCCTAAGGACAGATGGATGGCTAAAGTCACGGTCTCTTCAAGAAACAAAAGACTTCACTAAGTTCAACTTAGAACAGCTGGCAGGGTCACTTATGACTCATGAGCTTCACCTTGATACTGAATATGGTGAAAGCTCCAAATCAAAATCAATTGCTCTCAAAGCAGATGATGAAGATGATTCGGACTCTGAAGAAGAAGAAGCAGCCCTCATGGTTCGAAAATTTCGAAAGATGTACAGGAACATGAAGAATGGAAACTTCAAAGGTAAAACTAAGAAATTTTCTAACAAAGCTGCTTGTCATAAATGTGGAAGTACAGATCACTTCATAAAGAATGTCCTCTTTGGGAAAACGACAAAACCAAAGAAAGGAACAAGGAACGCTTTGCTGAAAGGAACAAAGAATCAAAAGCACCTTTCTCTAAGGCAAATGTGCGCAAAGCTATGATAGCTGCTTGGGGAGATTCAGAGACGGAAGAAGAAGAGGAACAACCAACTGAAGAAACAGCAAACCTTTGCCTCATGGCAAACACTGACGAAAAAGAAGATGAAGAAAAAATTGAGGTAAGTCAACATGGACTTGAGTCAGAACTAGATGGTAAAACTAGGACTGAAATATATGATCTTCTTTATGATGCAATTCTTGAATGTAGAGATGAACGTGAAAAACGTGAACAAACGGAACAAGCCTTAAAGGTTTGCAAGGAACACATAGAATGGCTTAAGAAAATGAGAACTGATGTCGAAACTAGATTTTTTGATTTGTTTGATAAAAACTTAAAAATCAAAGAATGTTATGAGAGTTTGAAAAATGAAAATTATCTAATTAATTTAGAGATTTCACACTTGAAGGAATTTGTCCCTGTTCTGAGTTCCTTTGATATAAGATCAACCCCTTTGAAAGGATACATATCTGAGATTGAAAAAATAAATAAAGAGAAAATTATTTTAAAGGAACAGATCTGTAGTCTTAAAAAGGAACTGGTTGTCGCAAGGAACAGAGGCAAAATCATGAAAGTTCCTAAGTGGATTGAGAAACCACAGACCAAAAGGAAGGAAGGTCTTGGTTTTGAAAACTACAAGAAAAGGAACAAGACAAAGAAATATGTTGATCTACCTAGTGATAAGTTCTGTATGTATTGTGGCAAGGTAGGTCATTACATAAATCAATGTCAACTAAAATCTGAGATGATTGGGAAAAATGTGACAATAAGTAAGAAAAAATGGGTTGTCAAAACTAATCCTAGTCAAGAACAGGAACCCACGAAAGATGGGGTTCCTTCAACTAACAACTAGTTGATTTTTGCAGGTTGGAGTGAGGGGGAACAACACTTGGTATCTCGATAGTGGTTGTTCCAAGCACATGACAGGAGACAAAACGAAGTTTCTCTCACTCACAACCTATGAAGGTGGCAGTGTAACATTTGGTGATAATAAGAAAGGTAACATTGTTGCTATGGGTAAGGTCGGTAAGTCACCATTACACTCCATTGAAAATGTATTTTTAGTTGAAGGTCTAAAACATAATCTATTAAGCATATCTCAATTCTGTGACAAAGGAAATACTGTAAAATTTGATAAAGAAAAATGCTTAATCATCAACATTAAAACTAAGAAGGTTATTTTGGAAGGAACAAGGAAAGGGAACACATACATTGTGGATCTAGACCTTGTTCCTCAAATCAATTTAACTTGTCTTAGTGTTATTGAAGATGATTCACTTCTATGGCACAATTCCTTGGTCATAGTTTAGTTTCTTGGAGTACCAAGAAACAAAACACAGTTGCTTTATCCACTGCTGAAGCAGAATATGTAGCTGCTGCTGCATGTTGCTCTCAAATGCTTTGGATAAAACAACAACTTAGTGACTATGGAATAAACTTTGAATGTGTTCCTATTTATTGTGACAATACAAGTGCTATCAGTATATCTAAAGATCCAGTGCATCACTCTAGAGTAAAGCATATACATATTAGACATCACTTTTTAAGAGAAAATGTCGAAAAAGGTTTGATTAAACTTGAGTTTGTCAAACTGATTATCAGATTGCTGATATCCTAACTAAGCCTTTGCAAAGAGATAGATATGAAAAATTAAGGCTTGAGTTAGGCTTAATAAAATTAAGTGATTGTTCCTATGTCAATTCCCCCATGTTTGAATCAATTTGAGTGACTTTGTGTGCTAAAAATAATTGTGTTTAATTGCCTAAGACCATTGCAAATTGGAATGTTGCAAAACATAACCATGAAGTCAAAGAAACTAAACAACTCACAAATGTCACATAATACTCCCCTTACTGTTCCTAAGGTCAAGAAACATGCATAGTATGAAGGATATTGATATGTAGCATTAGTTGTTCCTATAGCACAAGTTCCTTAGCATTTATTTTCTTTCAAAAATTAAAATTCATAAAAATCCGAAAAATCCGATAAAATCCCAAAAATAAGGGGAACCAGTTTAATTAAATCTTGGTTCTTTTTATCTTTTCGTTTTCTTCCTTTTTTTTTTTTTGTTTTATTTCTTTCCCGCGTGTCATAATTACTATTACATGCAAAACTTCCTTCTTCAATTCACTTAAGAAACCGTGTTCCTCTCAAACGCTTCATCTTCACCAAATCCGAAACCTCATCACACCCTTTGATACTCCATAAAAACCTCCAAACCTTCATAATCATGGCAAAAACTTCAAGAAACTCACCTTTTCCAACACCAAAAACAACCGACACTTCAAAAATGGAAATTTCTTCATCTCCAACTAAAACCCTTGAAACCGACATAATTCAAGAAAACCCCATAGAGGAACAGCAATTAGAATCTCCTAGAAGGAGCATGCGTGAAGAAAAAATTGATTGGGGAAGACGATGAAGAAGAAACCCCGGAACAATCTCAGGGGGAAGAAGAAGAAACTGCACCTGTTCCTTCCAAAGGAACTGTTTCTTCGTCTTCCAAGAAAAGGGTCGAACGAAGTGAATCTAGGTATGTCTTGGGCTTTTGCGTCGATTTAGAATGGGCAATAAAATTGAATTTCTAGAATTAACCTCCATTCTAAAGGAACAAGGCATGGAATTCTTGTTTGAATTCGCCTTTAATAATGCTCTTGTTCCTCTAGCTATGGATGAGTTTTGTGCAAATTTTGTTAATACTAATGGAACTTGCACAACTGAAGTTAGAGGCAAGAAAATAAGGTTTAATCAAGCAACTTTAAGCAAAGTATGGGAAGTTCCTTGCAAAGGAACTGATTTGTATTTTAAAAGGAAAGGAACTGTTTCCTTTCCTAATTTTCCTCAAGACAAAATCTTAGAATATTTTGGAGGAACAGCTGGCCAAAACAAACTTAACCATAATCTACTCTCTCCCATTCACAAAGTACTGTTTAACTTGGTTTGGAGAGCACTCATTCCTCGAACTGAAAAGAGGAATGAAGTGGGTCTCTTGGATATGTGTTACATGTTTTGCTTGGACCAACCACATACAAATAATTTCCCTTCCCTCTTCATTCAACACTTAACCATGCATTGAAAATCATTGTGTTATTGGCTACGGGCCTTGATAACTTCCTTACTTCATCATTTTGAAGTAAGACTTACTGGTTGGACCACCATAGGGTCAAACAAGGGAACATTTGAATGAGAAGACCCTAAATGGACTTGGATTGTCGTGTCCAAGAAGGTGTTCTCATTCAAGGAAGAATGGCTTCCAGTTCCTCAGGAAAAAGAAAATGCCCAAACTGACTTAGAAGAAGATGATGATGTAATCTTGGATAACCCTGTTCCTAACCGGAGGAACCGAAACCTAAGAGGCGCAAACACATTGCCACTAAGCCTAAACCCTCTGTTCCTTTGAGAGTGAGAAAGAGCATCGTCGAAAAATTGCTCCTGTTCCTGTTCCTTCCAACGAGGACTCTCCTTTAGTCCTTTCGGATAATGAGGAACAGGTACCCTCTACTCTCAAGGAACCAATACCTCCACCATCTCCCAAACTCTCTGTTCCTTTCACAAAAATACCCTCCATTTCACCTTCGTCCTTCTCTGTTCCTTCAAGTTTTGAGCAGTTGAAGGATGAAATAAAAGGACCAAATCCTTTTGCTTCCACCTCCACAACTCTTCCACCCACACCACCATTTCTTCCTCCCATTTATCACCCTTCACCTTCTGTTTCCATTCCTGGAACAGATGAGCCTTCCACTCAAACCTCCCCAGTTCCTTCACAACATCCCCCATCTGCCTCTAGTTCCAAGGTAAGGAACAGGAAAATCCGGATGACACTAACTGGGTTAATGAAGTCTGCCTTCCTGCACAACATATGATAAAATTTACAATCATCTTCATTGGACTTTGGATGCCAAAACTGATACTATATAAGTCTTATGAAGAAATTGAGTGATACGTGGTTGCGCAGCAAAAGAAGATGGAACTATGGCTCGTACCTTGGAGGAGCTGAAGGAACAGGTTGAACTACATCATGGGGTGGTGATGAAAAAGTTGGAGGATGTGGTTGAAGAAGAAGTTGTAAGGAACACCATTCCCCTTCCCTTTCTTATTTCTTTATTGTTTGTTTTGTTGTTCCTGTTCTTTCATCAAGGAACACAACTTTTGTTTCTTCTTTCTTCTTCTTCTTTTTTGTTATGGAACAAGTGCTATATAATCAATGACTTTTGCTATATTGTCTATGTTTCTAAATGCTTTGCATAATTTCTTCCTTGGAATGGCTAGTATTATGTGATTGATGTTTGAGCAAGTTTACTCTTTGATTTTCTAACTTAACCACTAATGGTGCTTGCATATTGGTCTTAAGGTGTTAAATCAATTCATCAATTCATGCAGAGTCTATTCTTTTTGAGGATGACAAAGGGGGAAAAGGATTTAAGGAACAAACTGTACATAAATCATAAACTTAAAAAAATGAAAATTGAAAAAATTAAAAAATTGGATAAGGTAAATGAAAAATCAAAAATAGGTTAAGGTAAATGAAAAATCAAAACTTCAGTTACTCACATAATTGTGTTTTATTTTTCATTTTCTTCTTTATGTTTTTATTTTCATTCACTTATATTATTTGTTATTTTCCTTAGTTTGTACCTTTGTTGTCATCATCAAAAAGGGGGAAATTGTTGAACCCTAGTTTTGATAATGACAAAGAAACAAAGGAACAAACTAAGTAGTGAACTAATGAATTATTTAAGTGTATGGTGTCTAAGGTATCAATGCAAGGAACTGGGAGAATACGAAGTCAATGAAGAAGTCAAGAGAGGATTTCAAAGGCTAAGTAAAGAAGTTTCTATGTTGATACTGGAGCAAGCATTGGATCAAGAATAATAGAAGCTAGGCGTTTTATTTTCTAGTTCCAATGTAAAGGAACAAAGAAAGAATGGTAAGGAACTGTGGCAGAATATTTGAGAATGAAGGTTTGTTCCTTGTAAGGAACAAACTCAGTGGCACTTAGCAAATATGTTAAAGGAACTGAACTAATATAAGGAACTAGACTTAGGCGTGTACTTAGTATAACGTTAAAAGATAATGGAGTAAGTCATGCCTAGATTATAGGAAATTAGTTATTTCTAATTTCAAATGATAAAATCAGTTTTAAAAAGAAAATCTGTTTTGGAAAAGATTTTATTTTTCGGAAAATAAGAAAATAAATATCCGGTTGTTAGAAAGATTTTATTTCAAAGATATTATTTTCTTAAAGATTAGAAATTCAGATTTAAAGATAAAAAGAGTTTATAAAAACTGATTTTCGGATAATGCTGAAGGAACTCCTATTATTTAGGAGTAATGGCTGCATTTTATCCACGTTCATTTATAGTTCATGGGATCATGGGACATGATGTAAAACGTGTTCCTTAGGGGAAGGAACATCATGGGTAAATGGATTAAAACGTGTACTCTAACATTAATCCCACGTTCTTCATGATTAACACTATAAATATAGAAGTCTAGATAAGTTCCAAATTGTGTCTGACTAAGTAATTAAGTGAGTTTAACTTATTAAGTGTCAGTGCCTTCATTCTCTCATAATAGCCATTTGTTCTTTGCCTTCTTACTCTAATTCCACTAAGCTTATTTCGATCAATTGTATTTTGGTTTTTGGGGTAAGGGAACTTTGAGTGAAGTTCTGTAAGAGAAAGGCTTTGAGTGAAGCTTGTATGTGTGAGAAAACTTCGAGTGAAGTTGAGAGGAACTGCTGTTAAGGGAACAGTGGTTCAGGAACTTGAGTTTAGGAACTCAAGGTAGGGCTCGAGTTAGAATTAGGTTGTAACAGAGTTGTTTGGCCTAATTAGTGAAAGTGTTGAGTTTAAAATCCCTAGTGGTCGAGGTTGTTTCTTCTTGTTGGGCCCAAGAAGTTTTTCCTCGTAAAAATCCCTTGTGTTCCTTTAGCTTGTTTATTCGTTTAAGTTTTAATTTCCGCAAAAAGTTACGTTTATTTCTACACCTACAATTCACCCCCCTCTTGTAGTGTTCCTAGGGAAATAACACAAGACAACTTCGTAGAAGTGATATGTAGATGATGCAAGGCAGTAACTCCAGTAAAAAATATGTGAAAGTACATTCGTTCCCCGTATTCTGCTTGGCCCAGGCAGTCAGGGCCATTAGATACTCTAGATTGATTATGTTTTCTCACATATTTCACAATTGTCTTATACAGTTATACTGTTGGGCTATGGCAAAAGAAAACTGAGCTTTTTTTGTAATATGACTATTTGGCTAAATTTTTGTACCGCGAGTAGTACGGGGTATTTTCGTAAGTTCACTCTCTGTGTGACTTGCTATCTTTCCAATTTCCATCTCTTATTTGCATTTTAGCTAACTAAAATTAGCTAAATGGTGTAATCTTTTTTTCTTCTTTCCTCACAACAAAAAATTAAAAATAGGGATTAGCTTACAAAACCCAAGAAAAATGTTGGATGCAACCCGAATAAATAACAGGGTGCAAAATTCTTCCCCTACAAAGCCATATCAACAGAGATATAATACTAGAATCAATGGTTTTAAACCATTGTCATAAGGATTTTTGGTGTATATAGTTAATGCAGCCATCCTATTGTTCTGCCTTTCACTACCTACCTTTCATTTCTTATTTTCCTATTCAAACACAATTAGCAAAACAATTAGTCTCCTGCCTAGAATTAATCAAGAAATTTCAGAGAAGAAACAAATTCATAAAGTACAAGAAGATCCATGCTCGGGGCCGTTACATTTACATGTATGATCTCCCTCGAAGGTTCAACCATCACTTATTAACAAAATGTCCTACACTTAGCCAGTGGTTCAACTTCCGCCTGTATGTCAAAAATGAAGGATTTGGCCCTCGTCTCAACGATAAAAGTTGGTACACTACTAACCGGTTTATGTTATCTGTGATATTTCATAACCGGATGAAGAAGTATGAGTGCTTAGCTAGTAGCTCCTTGATAGCTTCAACAATATATCCCCCATTTTACCCTGGCGAAGAAGTAGGCCGGTTTCTTTAGGGGCGGGTTTAACGAGTCAGTCAAGGACGCGGCAGCCCTAGATTTTGTCACATTAGCTAAAAGATCTTGTGATCCGATAATGATGTCTTGTTTTAGAAGTGCAACTTTCTTTAGGGTAAAGAACTGATCATTTCAATTGTGCAATTTTCAGCAGCCCATCTTCTCATCTCTTTACCCTCCTCTGATTCCATTAAACTTCTCACTATACTTTCTATTGTAGTTTATGTAACCAGCTCAATGTATACCAGTTCTAAGAACTTGTGTTACCAAAATAGTGTTCTGTGGCTGGTCAGAATGCATTGGCCATGCTGCTATCGGCACTCCCATGTTGATGCTCTCCCGTTGATGGGTGTGCTAGAACTTCAAGCCCATATATCATACTAAAAGAATATAGTCACCATCTTTTTTTAATGTATTTTTTTCCCTATTAATTAATGTATCCATTTCTCCCATTTCCATTTCTGTGCTAGAATAGTTAGCTAGAATACTTAGCACCATAAACTCAACAACTTAGAGAAGCTAATAAGGGCTAGTAACCTCTATAAACCGGTGCAATACAGTGGTTATTAAAGCACTCAAAATATAGTGGTTATTAATTAGAATTAGTAGGAATACAAATTAAATTACACTCTCTGTTTAATACTCACTACTGTTTGGTTTTCTTTGGAGAAGCACAATCCGCTTTGTTGTCGAATTGATATATATGATGACGAGTTCGATGTACAATCACTGCGTCCAAGTGCTTTTAGTATAAGATAAATGTCATATAGTATTTCATTAATTATAAGATAAATGTCTTTTATAATTGACTCTCACTATAATATATCATTAATTATATAATTAAGATTACTTATGTCATTATTCTTTGTTTTTTTTTCAAGGTTCAAGATGATGGTGAAGGAAAAGAAGCCAATGATCCATCAAATTAGTCCAACTCATAAAGCTATTAATGATTTGAAAAGGCCTTGTAAAAGATGTATTTCTTTTGTTATTTTTTTAAGGTTATTTGAATAAGTTGATAGTAGACATTATCTAATTGACTTATTTTATTTGTGATGAAACATAATATTTTAGTGTGTATTTAATCATTAATATTATTATATACTAGTCATTTCTACCTAAATATTTTTTATTGGAAAATCGCTTAATTATAATATATTATATTTGATCCATATCCAATTAAATAGTTGTTATTATTATTATTGATTATAATTCGCGCATTCTATTGTTTGTAAATATTTTCTACCTAAATATTATTGTTGATGTAGGTAATTTGGCTAGGAACTTCGAGAGTTTCTCTGCGGACCACTACTTCCGAGAGGCCAATCATGCAGCGGATTTTATGGCTCGTATTGGTTCCCCCATTTCTCTATTGATTTTTCTCTTCTCATCCGAAAGGATGTTTTAGGTTGGCCCCCTAATTAAGGGTTGATTCTAAGTTTATTCTTCCCTTAAAAAAAAAAACAAAAAAATGGAGTTTTTGACTGACATGTATACGAAATTTCATGTGGGACGTTTCTTTTACACAAAGGCTATGTTTAGTTCCCATGAAATTTTCTGATATGAACTTATCTGATCTGATCTGAACTTATTTTTTATGATCTGATCTAAACTTATTTTTTCTGATCTAATCTGAACTTATTTTTTCTGTTCTGATCTGATTTACAAGATCTTATCTTTTATAAAATATATTATTACTATTATATATTACTTTGTAATTCATTATTATGCAATGCATTATGAGATCGTATTTATAGTATTACTATTATTATCATTTTATTTCTATCACAACTTTTACACAACTTTTATTAATAATAATAATAATTATTATTATCATTGTTATAATAACAACAATAATTATAATAATAATAATTATTATTATTTCTAAAAATAATTCTATAACCCAAGTCATTAATTTATAAGAGCACTTCTAAAATTATTGTCACTCATCTCCCCGTACTACAATTGAAAGATGTTTTAGAACCCTTAAAAAGAGATGGAAAATATTTTCAAACATGCCCAACATGAATGTCCCATATCAATTGGTTATTATGATTTCTGCATTCATACTCCAAAATTTCATCCGATTGTATGAGTTGGATATACTGATTTCAATGATATGTTGACCCAGCAAGTAGAGTAGATTGTGATATGTTTAATGACTTGCGCAAGAAAGAAATGGATAGGATGCAACTTCAAATAGTTAGAGAGATTTTGAATTCGATAGGAAGAGGTATACATATCTAAATACATAATTTGTATCTCGCACTTAGCTTATTTTGAAATGTAATCCGAACTTAGTAGTTTCGTTGTCATGAATTTGAGCTATCATATTTTATATATTTCTTATTTTTGCGCCAATCTTATGTTCTTAACACATGTCTTTTAATGTTCTATTATTTAATAACAACAAAATAACTTAAAATAATGATAACAATGACATTTATAATGATAACAACAAGATTAATAATAATTACCAATATTAATAATTAATAAGTACAACAACAACAATAATAATCCTTTTGAACAAATATACTAGTAAATAATAGTATTAATAGTAATAATGAGTTTTTAAATATAAGCATGATCTGAACTGAACTTCGCTGATATGATCTAAACTGAACTTATTTTTTTCTGATATGATCTAAAATAAGCAAAAATAAGGTGAACTGAACATAGCTAAAGTATTAGCAATAAGAATGTTGTGCGACATAGATTGAAAGAGAAACTATTATTTTATATTAAAGTGGAATAAATGTGTGATGGAAAGTTAGTGATCCTACTCTAAAAATTAGAAACAAAAGCAATGAATAAATTAATAAGGGACATCCCAAAAAGATATACGGATAAACTAATAAAGACTGGAGGTAGTACAACGCAATTAGTTGAAGTCAGTTAGGACCTCCTCTAGATTATTTCTTTAATTAATATATTAATATCTAATTTTATATACCATAATTCCATCTTCCTTCCTATCTCCTAGATATCAATTATGAGAACTATATTTTTAATTGATTACTATATCATATACATTAGTTTTGTTATGCTAAATAGATAAAGTGCATAGGTTTGAATAAAATTAATAGATCATATGATCAATAAAAATTTGGAATAAACCAAGGATTATTTGTCTCTGCATGCATTAATAATACAATAATATATTGGATCATCACGTAATAGAAGTAATCATTATTTTAAAATTAAATTTAATTGTGTTACGTAATACGAATATTGATGAATTTTTATGTGATATGAATAATTATTAATCTTGGAGAGATATATAGATTTGAAATCAGTTGCTAACAAAATATTTAAATCGCAAATTCTACTAATTACGCACATTTTAATAATTCAATAAAAAAATTTATTAGACATTTAATTTATTTATTAGACATAAATTTACTCAATAAAGAAAAACTAAAAGCTCGTGGAATTGAGATTGATTACTTGTCGAATTTAAAATAAATCACATCATATTGTCGAAAAATTGATCATGGGGAAATATATTTATTTGAAATCAGTTCATGAAAAAAATTTGTAACCAAATCTTGTCAACCTTTTGTATTCTATAATTAGGCTAGTTTTTAATTCATTGGGAAAGATTAAATAAAGAAATGTTGTAACTTTTCAACAATATTAGAAAAATGGTTAGTAGACAATAGTAATACTCAAGTCATAAACAATGCTACTTCCATTTGCAATGTCAAAAAGCTCAAATTTTATGTGCTTATGCTTATATTATAATTCAATCTAATATTCTATAATATTTTAATCAATAATGTAAAGTAATACGATTAATTAGTAAAATTATCAATCACAAAATAGGTAAATATGGCTAAAAGACAGTTTATTGAATAAACAAACAATATTTAATCATTTGTTGCTATTAGTTTAGAAGTGGATTTAGTCATTTAGAGAATCAGTATTTGCAATGGTAGGAAGGTAAAAGGAAGGAAAATTTTACGTGATTAATAATAAGGAAAATTATAAATCTCAAAAATAGATAAATGTATTAGGATACTTTGGTATTTTTACATATTTAAAGTGTAAGTTATTATTTATAACAATATTGGATACATTATTTTTTTTCTATTTAAAAAGCAAGCATGTAATTGGTTGGTAAATTCGCTTATAAAATATTAGAAAATCAAGAAAAGATATTCTTATTGTTTGGTTTTGTTTGTAAACAAAAATATAACATATCTGTTATATAAGACAAGGGGTGAAGGGGGAGCAATGGTGTCCCCCTTGGAATTTACTTAAATGCCCCTCTGACCACCTAATCAACTCCAATTTCATGCATAAACTTGCCAAAATAAAAATATCAATCAAGTCAAATTTAAACCCAATCAACTCATATAAGATTCAATCATATAAACTTACCAATCAAAAAGATTCATAATCAAGAACTTACTAAACGTTAATACTACATACAATAACAAAAAAAATTACATGGTATAACATGCTTTCAAATCAATTTTACCATAACACAAACTCAACTACAAACATAAACTCCAACAAAAAAAATCAGTTCTCTTCATCGATTGGAGCTTCACGAAATTATCAAATACAGAACTTTGAAATTTGCCGATGCTTTACCATTAATCAGGTACACAGTTCGTTGCTGAAAATACAATTATGTGTGTTATTCTATATTCAGTAAATCTTAAAAAAATGTACTATGTTCGAGTAAAATAATTAAACTCAAATTATAGTAACTCTTACGAATATGTGATGTATTATATTTTTTCCAAAAAAAGATTTAACTTAAATTACAGTTTATTTAAAATTTATTTCGAAGATATTTGATATTAAAATTAAAATTACATCATAAATGGTCGAAAAAAATGAAATTTTGTCAAAAATGACTTTAATATTCGTACCCAGCTGGATATAAAATAATTTGAGACAAAATGAGAACTCGAATTGTTTTTATACTCATATATTAAAAAGAATTTGAGAAAAAAAATGCTAAAACCCATATATTAAAAAAAAAAAAATCAAATCTTGTTAATGTAACTTTAATATTCGTGCCCAACTATTAAAAAAATTTGAGACATAATATGAGAACTCGAATTTGGGGGAAATTAAAAAATACTTAAATCCATATATTAAAATAAACAAATTATGCCCAGAATCGAATTTCAATATAAACTGCGGAGTTTGGGCCATGACTGCAAGCTAGTTCGGTGATCCATGACGGTCTGAGCAAAAGCCAATTCCATGATCGCCAATCAAGTGCGATATTTTTCTTCAAATGACCCTCTATCATAATCATTGTTTACAGGTCTAGTAAAAGCATATTTGATTGCATAATAGATTTTGCGCTAAAAACAAATGACTTTATATCATAATCATTGTTTAATTATTAGAGTATTTGTTTATAACCCAAATTATCACGTCCCTTCTTTGCTGATGAGCGCAACCCTTATCCTTCTTTTTCAATGAATGAACTTGTAACACCCCAAAATTTCTCTGAAATTTTCACGCGTTAATTACTATTATTTGAGTGTTAAATTATATTTTACTAATATATTTTCGGTAGGTATAAATATATATATATACTTTTACACCTACATTATTTTGATCGATATTGTTTTAAGGTGTTTATAATGTGTTATATGTGTGGCATTGTTTGATAGACGTATAATACTTGTATCTGCGTTATTTTTATATGAAACGGACAATGTAGTGCTCGTGTCTGTGCAAAGTGTAAAGTGTGGTAGTGTAGTAAGTGCGTATTTGTAGTAAGTAGCACTATATGAGGCGTTTTGGGTCCTTTCGAATGTCATGCTTTGAGAAAGTGCCTACTCTTTCTTTCTCATCTTTGGTGTGGTTGAGATCCCACCTATATTGAACCAAGTGATAAGAATTCCCATGTACAATTATGCATCCAAGCACTATATGAGGCGTTTTGGGTCCTTTCGAATGTCATGCTTTGAGAAAGTGCCTACTCTTTCTTTCTCATCTTTGGTGTGGTTGAGATCCGACCTATATTGAACCAAGTGATTAGAATTCCCATGTACAACTATGCATCCAAGCACTATATGAGGCGTTTTGGGTCCTTTCGAATGTCATGCTTTGAGAAAGTGCCTACTCTTTCTTTCTCATCTTTGGTGTGGTTGAGATCCCACCTATATTGAACCAAGTGATAAGAATTCCCATGTACAATTATGCATCCAAGCACTATATGAGGCATTTTGGGTCCTTTCAATGTCATGCTTTGAGAAAGTGCCTACTCTTTCTTTCTCATCTTTGGTGTGGTTGAGATCCCACCTATATTGAACCAAGTGATAAGAATTCCCATGTACAACTATGCATCCAAGCACTATATGAGGCGTTTTGGGTCCTTTCGAATGTCATGCTTTGAGAATGTGCCTACTCTTTCTTTCTCATCTTTGGTGTGGTTGAGATCCCGCCTATATTGAACCAAGTGATAAGAATTCCCATGTACAACTATGCATCCAAGCACTATGTGTAGCCTCTTGCCCTCTTGCCCTCGTGCCCAAGTGCTTAAGTGCAAAGTGCATTGTGCTTTAGTGCTTAGTGCGCGCGCGTGTGTGTGTGTGTGTGCACCATCAAGCACACCACCAAGCACTATGTGTAGCCTCTTGCCCTCTTGCCCTCGTGCCCAAGTGCTTAAGTGCAAAGTGCATTGTGCTTTAGTGCTTAGTGCGTGTGCGCGCGCGTGTGTGTGCACCATCAAGCACACCACCAAGCACTAAATGGGGCCCAACCACCCCATGCACCTTGCGGGCGCGGCGCACCATCGAGCACCACGCCATTCGAAGAATCAAGCTACCATGCGCCACCAAGAACGGAATGGGGCCCAACAATTTCATGCACCACAAGGGAACCATGCAAGGTGCAAGCACCAAGCACCAGGCAGCCATGGCCCATGGGCAGGCCTAGAGCATCACCAATCACTACCCCCTAAAGAGATTTAGTGGGAAATAGGGCTATGCCCCAATGAACACACTTTTGACAGTAGAATCACACGGCCTTTTACTCACGAAAATTATATAATAGTGCCCAGTTTTTTTTACATGAATCCACTGTATATGACCTGAAGTTTTTTTAGGTATTTTTTTTTTCTGGAAAAAAATCATTTTTTTTGCGAAAAATGGGCTAAAAGTTGCGAAAATTAGAGAAAATAGCGAAAAATAGAGGGAAAATCGGGAAAAATCTGAAAAATCTGGAAAAATACTTTGGGAGGTATACTTAATTTACGTTTTTTTTTTTCTGGAAAGAATAATATTTTATGCGAAAAATGGGCCAGATAAGGCAAAAAATAGAGAAAAATAGAGGGTAATTTGGAAAAATTCTGGAAAAATCTTGAAAAATATGTTTCGACGTGTACTTAATTTACGTATATTTTTTTTTCAAAAAATAATACATTTTGACGGGAAATGGGCAAAAATAGGCCAAAAAACAGTGAAATATAGGAGGGAAAATACATGGAAAATATTTCACGGCTCGAAGATACTTCAAAGCCCCCCTCCCGATGCTGGATGATCCCCATGGGGCCTCAGACCTTCATTTCCTTCCCACTTTTGCCTTCCCTTGGCTCGCTCGGCACGACCCTAGCTGGGCCTATGAGGGCCTCCGAACGACACCACATGACCCTTCCAGGACACGAGGGTGCCTTCAAAGGGCCTCCCATGGCCCTTGGAGGCAACCCGTGGGCACCGGTGCCCGAGCCCCGCGGGCCCCCGGATTCGTGTACATCCACGTTTTTTCCAGTTTTCGGGCCATTTTCCGACTTCCCGAGGCCCGACGAGTTTTTTCGTCCCGGACCTCCCTAGGGTCCCCGGGGTGCCCGAGGATCCCCCATGGGGCCTCAGACCTTCATTTCCTTCCCACTTTTGCCTTCCCTTGGCTCGTTCGGCACGACCCTAGCTGGGCCTAGGAGGGCCTCCGAACGACACCACATGACCCTTCCAGGACACGAAGGTGCCTTCAAAGGGCCTCCCATGGCCCTTAGAGGCAACCCGTGGGCACCGTGCCCGGGCCCCGCGGGCCCCCGGATTCGTGTACTATATAATCCACGTTTTTTACAGTTTTCGGGCCATTTTCCGACTTCCCGGGGCCCGACGAGTTTTTTCGTCCCGGACCTCCCTAGGGTCCCCGGGGTGCCCGAGGATCCCCCATGGGGCCTCAGACCTTCATTTCCTTCCCTTAGCTCGACCCACGCTCGGTCCTAGGAGGGCTTCCGGATGGCTCCCCATGCCCCCCTTCTAAGGCACGGGTGTGATTATTTATATGTATATTGTGCTCATGTCATATGCATGTATATTGCAATCATTGCCAAGGGGTAAGTTCTAAAATATGGTTGTACAAAAAATATTGTCGAAATATCAAAGCGGTTGAACCCCGCGGGTGCGGTGAATCGTCAATCACTTCCCCCCTTGTCTTTGAGATGATTTTCTTTTGGTGCCAAGTAGTATACTTCTCAATATAACAAAGTGTTAAGTTTTATGCCACAAAGTGTTAGAGTCGAACCTCACGTCACCTTTACTTAGGATTTTTGGAGGGTTGTTGGAGGGGTGGGGGGAGGGACGAATCGAAGCGACATAGGGTTGAATCTCAGTGGATCGTGGCAGCAAGGCAGAAATCACATTGTGTTAACATCCGCAAGGACCATCGCAATGCTTTGTTTTAATTAAACAGTCGGATTCCCCTTATCCGTACCAGTGCGACGGGCGGTGTGTACAAAGGGCGGTGTGACATTCGAGCCTTGCTTGTGTACTTACATTTGAACCTTGTTGGTTGTATACCTTGTGGTGTATACCTTGGAAAGATGGATTAGATAGATTTGGAGTATACCTTGTCAAGTATACCTTGTATTGGTTGAATTTGATTGATTCTAAGAACGGTATGGTTCTAAGAATTTGGGTTTGATGATCCTAAGGGCGGCATGGTCCAAGGAACTTGAGTTTGATTATCCTAAGGGCGGAATGGTCCTAGGAACTTGGTGACTTAACCTTGGGCGGTATGGTCCATTGGTTCATTTACGGGTGGTATGATCCGTAGATTATAGCTATTCGAAAAGGGCGGTATGGTTCCTCGAATATGCAACTTAGGCCTTGGGTGGCATGGTCCAATGAGTCCTCTCATAGACGGTATGGTCTGTTATGTTTGAGCTTGTTGACCGCATTTGTTGCATGGTTGATCGGGAATTGGTGTGATGTTGGTTTTCTTCATTGATTATTGTGATTAGTTGTACCGCTTGGTGAGATTGGTAACTTGTTAATGTTTTCTTTGATTTTGCTTCTAATTATTTTTAAGTTCATTATCTGTTTCTATTTGGGCTGGGAGAACTGCTAGTTACTCCCCACTGATTGTGGAAGTTGTTAATTTATTATGCAGATGGTGATGTTATTTAAGATCGTCATGGTTTGGACCGGGGTTGTGCGTTATAACCATGTGAGCTAAAAAGTGGTGCTAGTCATAGTGGATGAGCATTTTGGGACAAGAATTAGAACTAGTTACTTAGTTGGTCTTAAGTAGCTATCTCTTTTGTTTTGTCACATGTTTTGAACTATGGATTTAAGTTGTCTTTGGTTTGGATTTTCTCTATTTTGAGGTTTCTTTCGGAAATCATATGACATTTTGAGACTTGTTGGGAATGAGGGTATGGGACCTCATTTTCCCTTTATATATATATGATTTTGGAGTTTGAATAATGTCTTTGAAGGTTTTTACCTATTTATAGTTTCATATTCTACTCCTTAGAGTAGCATCTCCGTCTTATTGGTGTTTCCGCTGCCATTATTTGTATCATTTCCTTTACGGTTTTTTCACCATATATGCCCCCGACAATTTTTTTTTGCACCGTATACCCTTTCAACTTTCCAAATTCATCATATACCCCTCACATTTCGAAAAATACATCAAGGTACCCTTTTGACTAACGGTGTTAGACTTCCGTTAGTCATTAACCCCTAATCCCCTCTAATCCTAATTAACTAACCCAAACTAAACCCTAACCCTAACCCCCACTGCCACATCACCCACCCCTTACCCCTACTGCCACATCACCCCTTCACCTTACCCCCACTGCCACATCACCCCCTCACCACCAGCACCACCACCTCCTCACCACCACCCCCTCCCCACTCCCCAGCAACCCCCTCCCCACTCCCCTGACCCCTACCTTCACCCCACCGGATTTTCGCACCTGACCCTACCCCCACCCTGACCGGATTTTCGCACCAACCTCCACCCCACCAGATTTTCGCACCTGACCCCTATTCCCACCCTGACCGGATTTTCGCCGACCCCACCCCACCAAATTCTCTACTTTGAAACCGTTGCACAACTCCCACACCACCCTCCCAGCACCCCTAAAATTATCGTACCAACCTCGCACCACTCTTAAAACCCTCGCACCTCCCCTAAAAATCCTCGCACCACCCCGAAAACCCTTCGCACCACCCCAAAAACCTCGCACCATCATTGTACCTCTCTAAAAAACGTCGCACCATCCCTGATAAAAGCCAGATTTCAGGCCAAGAGCAATTTTGCGAGGGGGGGGGGGTGGGACTGCAGTGTGAGGTAACTGGAGTGGGGGTGGGAGTGGGACTGCAGTGGTGGGACTGCAGTGGGGGGTGGGAGTGGGCCTGCTGTGGGGTGTCGGAAGGTAGAGGGGGTTGCGGTACTGTGGGCGGCAGAAGGGGGAGGGCGCGGCGCTGCAGGTGGCGGAGAGGGGGGGGGATTCGGGGGTGGTGGGGAGGGGGACTACAGTGGTGGTGGTGGGGGTGGGGTGGGGTGGGGGTGGGAGTGGGGGATGAGGTTAGGGATAGAGTATCAGGGTTAGGGTTAGGTTTGGGGTTAGATTTAGGTTAGTTAAGTAGGATTAGAGGGTGATTAGAGGTTAATGACTAACGGAGTTTAACGCCGTTAGTCATTAAGGGTAACTAGATGTATTTTTTCAAAAGTGAGGGGTATATGGTGAATTTCAAAAGTCGAAAGGGTATATGGTGCAAAAAAAAATTTGTCAGGGGTATATGGTGAAAAAACCGTTTCCTTTACTTTAGTCTTCACTCTTCTTTGTATTGGACGACATGTTACAGAACTGATGTTTCTTTTTTGTAAATTAAGAATTTGTTGGATTAACAAGCACCAACAAACTTAAGTAGAGCATAGAGACATAATAACCATTGTGAAATACCTTGATTGTTGATCATTTAAAGTAATATTCAATTACAATCTTCATGATGAAGCTTGTGAAACACTAAAGAATACGATGCTTTTTAATTTGTGGATTGTACTTTGTAAGTTAGGTGAGTGAGAAAACAAAAAAAAGGAAAAATGCTAGAAGAAGGTTTAAACCAAAGTTTGAATTATATACCTCTTTTTTTGGAAGTTCCATCAATAGAAATTCACTTTACAAACATCACGCACAAGAAAGCTTATATATTGGAAGAGGTAGGATAAGGTCATACGTACTTTCACTCTCATCACAGAAAAATATTCTAGACCAAACAACTGTTTATTTTTCGGTCTGGACCGAGAAATCAAACATTTAAAATCTTGGATCTAATTAGGGCCATAATAAGTAGGTTCACCCTTAGGCCTCCAAAATCTCAGAAACGGTGTTGATTGCGACAATCATTGCCTGAACCATTATTCTCTTTACTGCTGAATAATTGCTCTCATTTTAAACTTCAACACATGAACAATAGCCCACTATTAGCACATTCCGAGCCAAAATGTGCCCGTTTGATAGGTAATAATAAATGGTCGTAATGGTAATGAATTTATACGTAATATTGTTAAACAAATATCATGTCAACACCTATCTCTTGAAGATTCAGTGGGTTCAACTAAACCCCTAAAATCTGAAATTTTTTTAAGCTTACCAGTGAAGAAAATAAAAACAAATAAATCAACAAATAATTAAATATACGGTTATTTCACCAAATACCCTCGACAAATCGCGAAATTCACAATATACCCTCAATGTTTCAACAATTCACCATATACCCATGACTTTCATTTTTGTGCACCAAATTCCCTTTTTTTAACTGCCGTTAACTCACCAGAAATCGACCTAAATCTGACGAAATCATTCGATGGAGGGAAGAGGAAGACGATTCGAGGTTGGGGGAGGGGTGGGGGAGACCGGTGGTGTGGGGGAGGCCGGCAAAAGCAGCTTCATGGTAGCTGGTGTTCGAAGGGGAGGGGTGAGGGTTTGGCGTTCAAGGGGGAAGGATGGGGTGGGGAATTCGAAAGGTGGGGCGGGCCGGCAAAAGCAAAAGCAGCGTCGGTGGGGGTGGGGGAGGCCGGCAAAAGCAGCGGCGATGGGGGTGGGGGAGGCCGGCACGCACATCGGCGGTGGGAGAGGGGGAAGTGTAGGGGCTGGGGTGGGGTGGAGGAGAGGGGGTGGGGGTGGAGGCTGCCAAGGAGTAGGGTTAGGATAAGGGGGAGGGTTTAGGGGTAGGATTAGGGTTAGGTTAAATTAGGATTAGGGCTTAATGATGGTAAAATCGTAAATAAATCTAATGATGGGTTAACGACAATTAGAAAAAGGGTATTTTGTGCACGTTTTCGAATAGTTAGGGGTATATGGTGCATTTCTGAAACATTGAGGGTATATTGTGAATTTCACGATTTGTCGGGGGTATTTGGTGAAATAACCATTAAATATATAAAAAGCTAAAAAGTTGAAATCTTTAAAGCTATAAGTAAAATTATTCCTAAATAAACCTTCGAATTTTTGGAAGATCGAAGTTTCCCATCTCGTTGAAAAAAAAAGATAAACTTGATCGCAATCCTTGACTTTCTTACGTCCTCTCACTCTAAGGGCTTGTTCTCTTCAGCTTGTTTTCAGTTCAGTTCAGTTTAATTCAGTTCAGTTCTGTTTAGTTCAGTTCAGTTGAATTTAGTTTAGTTCAGTTCAATTCAGTTCACTTCATTTCAGCTTTGGACAATACTTTTACTCTCACATATCACTATTCATTTTAGTTCAGTTCAATTCAGTTCAGTTCAGTTCAATTCAGTTCAGTTCAATTCAATTCAATTCAAACAGTTCAATTCAATTCAGTTCAGTTCAATTCAGCTATTTTTTGCCGAAGAGAACAGGTCCTAATTATCTGCTCCTCAAATTCGAAATAGGTAATTTAATGCTGGAAATCCGAAATTTTGTGTGGTGCTTTTAGGTTGAAATCTGGAATGGATGAATGTAAAGAGCGATGTAATGTAAATTGTAATGAAGAGGTAGGGTTAGAAACTACTTCTACTTCTTTTTTTATTTATTATCCTTGCTTTGTTAAATTTGTATATCACTTTTTGTATACAACTACTTTCATTATTAGATTACTAGCTTTCTAAGCATACGATAATTTGATATTTCAGAATGTCGAGTAGATAGTTTTATATGCACGCAATACATGCAGCGGACAACTCATTATAGGAGTTTAAGTTGACAGTTTTTTCAATAAAGTATTTGTTTTGTTCAATTTATTAGAAGTTATTTTCAATAAAAATAAGTTGAATAGAACGAAAGCAAAGTTGTTAAAAAAAGCATGCACTTCTGTTAAATATTTTAAACATAGTACCAAAAAAATGTCCATAAGAATATTGCATAATCACCATGTTACGTAGTATAGACTAGTAAATATATTTTTATCTCTCAAAGGGTTCTTCAATGGAGACTTGTGCAACGATGTCCTAGTCAGATAATCATGACCCTGAGTTTCGTTCCTGAACCTGCAAAAAAGGGACCCACCCTGGAGGTTTGGGTGGTAGTTCCCCCTCCGAAGCTTAAGCCATGTATCAGGTGTGATAAGGAAAAGGAGATGGAGAGAGAAAGTGAGAGAGAGTTTTCACAGAGTAATAGTACACACTACTAAAAAAAGGTACTTTTCTCATGATTTCAAGGACTATTTATAGTGTTTGGGATCTGATTACCGTACTTTGAGGTCACCATAACTTAAGGGCACCTGATCGGCTAGACAATCAGAGCTCGACACGTGGCAGACAATGATTCGAAGGCAAATATCAACCAATCATATGCAACCGTCTTTTGAGATTTGGGCCCAACTATCTTGTCAGCCAAAAAGGTTGGCTGGTACTTTTACTTAATGAAAATCAACACTTCAGCCATCCCTTTTTTGTTGTACTTCTTCTTAGATAGGAGATACGTGGACGCTTCAGATGGATCCACGTGTTCCTAGGAGAGCCATTGATTTCCTGGCTACAACATTTGATCCTAAAAGGGGATTTTACTACTAGCGCCAAGACGGTTAAAAACCCTTTTACTCAAGGGAGTTACCTTGTTTTTCAAAAAATGGCAAAACGCGCCACTTTGCCGATTTAACCGGTCACTTTTTGATTGATTTTGAACCCAACAATCATTTTACCTGGATAGCAAGTTTTTTCACCCCTCTATAAATGTGAATTTTTGTCCGTTCTGTAGCCATTTCACACCTTGAGAGAATTTTTTAGAGAGAGAGACTCTGCCTTACTTCCGAATTTCTAGAGAGAGAGTGAGCTCGTCTAGCTTCCACTATCTTCACCGACCGTCTGAATCGCTCGTCAGGTATCCCCCTTTTTCTTCTTTGTTCTCCTTTATTCTTTATTTTTCTTTAGAAAATCAATAAAATTGTATTCCTCATGTTTGTTGAATAATCCCGGCCATCCAAGAGTTGGTCTTGACGCTGGAACCGATAACTTTCCTTCTTCGACGCGTTCTAGATTTGTTGGGCCTATTTTGGCCGATAATGCATTTCTTGTTTATGGATTTGGACGACAAAATCAGACGACCCGATCTTTACCTGTGAAGGGTAATCTGGCGCGTGTCAAGCAAAATGCCCGTCTTAGACGTGGAATAGTACTCTCAACCTCCAGTTCTGAGATAGAGGCGTCAACAGGGCGGATCCCTGAAGATGGGGAACACGAATCTAAAGTGTGCCGCCAACGCTCGAGCATTCTTCCCCTGGCAGCGTCCAAGAAAAAGGGGTCGACCAAATAATTCAAGAAACAAGCCCGTCTGGAAAAGATGTTGAGATGGCAGAGGGAAACGAAAAGGGGTAGTAAAGGGTTACTCCTTCGTCCATTCCTATGCCGGGTTACTCCTTCGTCCTGCCAGGTAAGGAAGATACTGTTTTGAGTCCTAACCGGCCACTTCGCCGTCAATTAGCTGGCCTTAGATGCGGGGTAGAGATTCCCCCTTCATCCCTTTGTTGGTCGATTGCTGCATCATTACATCATCGGCCATAACTAGTTCGTTGGCCCCCAACTCTTGACAGAATATACTAACTTTTCTTGACGTCTGCCAGTTGCGGGGTGTTCGTCCTTCTTTGTTGGCCTTCACCCAGATACATTATGTATTAAAGGTCCCTAAAACAGTAGAAGGGGCATGGTTCAGCGTCTTTAATCGTCACGGCTTCCTCACCTCTTGGGATAAGTCGTCTAAGATGCATGCGTGGAAGGCCGAATTCTAATTCATCCGGGAGCCTAATGAGGTCGTTGTTGGACGATATTGCTACTATAGGTGGATGCCCACAAACAATTGACGAACATCATCCTTCTTGGAGCTGGAAAGCAGTACCGAGGAAGAGTTGGTAGAATACATCAGAATAGTGGAGTATTCTAAACCAAACAACTTATCTTTCAAGGGACCATCCAACTGGATACCCTTCAAAGAGATGTTTTATGACGATATCCTGGTCACTGTTGGCTTATGGTTGGCCGAAGATAGAGGTATAGCGCAAATTTCTCTCAAGTAAAACTTCCCGTCCAAGGTATTTACTTTACTAATTTTTGTTTTTTCTTGCAGCCTCTGCCAAACCCGTCTTGAAAAGATCTTGGACGGGAGACATTAGTATGTCAAGATTCACAGACACCGATCCCTCTGGAAAGAGTTCAACAAAATCTACTCTGAAAAGAGGACAAAGACGTTGGTTAGTGAAATATTCTTTCTTCTGTTTAATTTTTTTCTTTGGCCGTTCCACTTTTTAGACGAAGATCCTTCATGGTAGGAGAACGACCAAAACAAGCAAATTTCCCTTGGCCAAGGACTTTCGTCCAGATTTGAGGCCATAGTTTTGGATGTACGCTCTTTATAGAAGGCGGCCACACTGGTCGTCTTCCTTAAAGAGGGACCTTCGTCCAAGATTGGATCATATTTCTAGAAGAGGGCTTTCTCCAGATGGAAGGTGGCCTAGACATATGGCTTTTCTTGCCGGCTTCCTTCTTTAGGTATGAGTCGTCCAACCCAGATTAGGCCAGCTTATTTCTGCCGGCTTCCTTCCTCAGGTGACCCTCATCTGAAGAACAAGATCTGAATGGATGAATACTTAGAAACGCTCTTTCTAGGCTGGTATCCTTTGTGCTTATGCACGACCTTTCTTTGTGGCCGACTTGCTTAGGCAATCAAGAAGCGTCCAAGTTTATTATCACTTCATCTTTAGAGATTGTGTTTCTGACTTGTTATTTTTGTTTTAAAAAAATTTCCCAATGTTTAAGGCGATGGCAGGAAAGGCGGCCGCCAAGAAACTACCATCAACAACCGGGGATCAACCCCCTCCTAAAAAATCTTAAGGCTTTACAACCAAGAAAAAGGCAGATCGAACGTCTTCCCAGAAGGTTAAGAAGCCTTCCAAGACGGTCGATTGAACGCTCATCGTCCCTTTTGTCGGGGATGACGCAAATACCCTCACCACTACGCCTATGTTTGCCACGCAGCTGGATACGGTTGGGCTTATGGGAGATAATCCTGTCGTGGTCGAGGAGTTGAAAGAACAACCGGACGCGGTTGATAAACAAGGCTCGGCCTTTAGCGTCCATGTTGCTAGGGTAGTGTCCCAAATTTCCCCCGACTTACAGATCCGCCTCATTGTCCTCTAGTGAGTCATTCTACTCCAACGTAGTTAGGACACTGCGCATTAGCAGACGTCTAATGAGTCTGTCCAACAGACTAGTAGTAGTCATCCCCGTCAGAGACACTGACTCATCTTCTCATTTAGATAAGGGCAAGGATCCAGCTATTGCTGCCCCTGAAGCTCCTCCGGCATTGTCGGACGACGATTCCTCGGTGGCGTTTGCCAGGATGACATCGATCGATCGTCAGAAGCTCAAACAAGAGCTCTTCAATTGTTTCCCTAAGTCCTACATTAAGGGTTGAGGGGTGCATCTTCTGGGCATGTAGGTTACATATCTCAGCTTGCTGTCGAGCTACATTTTTCTCTACCGTCTTGCTTTTACACTTATAACATTTTTTCATTTGTTATGTACTCGTCTACTAACTCAATTTATCCTCGTCTTTTCAACTCTTCGCTCGCAACATAATAACTTAGGACTAGGCAAAATCGCTCAGGAAAGAAAATAAGAGGCTTGTCCACCAGGCTACAACCGCCGGGGACAAGGCTATGTACGATATTCAGATGGCGAAAACTCTTCACTGTCAATCTCAGGAGGCCTGGGAGAAGCATTCGACAAGCTGGAGAAAACAAGATATACCTCCTCTGCATCAAGAGCCTATATGAAGAAAAATATGAACAGGAGCTTGCCGTGGGAGTGGTCTCGACCGATCTGACAGCCGAAAGGGATACCGCCCTGGTGGCCGCTCTTCAACTGAAAAAGCGAACATCATCCTTAGGGCTAAAAACCTTCGTTTGAAGGAACACTTGGCCCAAGCCTTCAATTACGCCAAGGATGTTATGAGTGAGGTTATTAACACCTCCAAATCCTGGGCCGTGAAGGCTTTTGAGATGCTGGCCGAGCCAGACGACATTCCTCGCTATGAACGCCGTCTGAACATCTAGGAGAGCCTCCACAGGGAAACGGTGGCCGGCGAAGGCCCCCCATCTTCCAAGAGTCATCGGACGACGAGGAAGAGGCCGAGGATGAGAACGGGACTCCAGTGGACGATGCGACCATCCCTCCAACTAAATAGTGTACTTAACTTTACGCTTATCTGTTGTTGTAACTGGGCCAAAGGCCATTTTGTAACTTAGTTCTTTTAATCTAGTTTAGGCTGTAACTTTTTTGAACAAATATATATATATGGTTGATATTTTGTCTAACAAAGCAACTCGTCCCATTCTAAGGATGAATCTCAAATTTGACAATAACTCGTGCAACTACGAACAACTCATAACTTTGTACGATCTAAGCGTAAAAATAACTCATCCTGGTTTACTGGACAACCTCCAAATGGTGTCGTAAGTGGTGGTCGGATTTCATCATCACTCAAATATTTCAAGTTCCAAAGTTGCTTGTCCTACAATATGGACTAGCTTCCGTCCCTGCAGTAGTTGGACAATAGCAATCCATCTTGAATGACCGGACGACCACTGTGCGGTGGATGAGTTTCATCTTTACTTCAAATATTAACAAGTGCCAGAGATGCTCGTGTGAAACTAAGGACGAGCTTCTGTCCATGCACTGCTTGAACCAAATAGTTACCCGACCTGATTTACCGGACAACCACTGAATGTTGGACGGGTTTCAACTTTACTTAAAATTTATCAAGTGTCGGAGATGCTCGTTCAGAACTATGGACGAGCTTCTGTCTATGCACTGCTTGAGCCAAATCGCAACCCGTCCTGATTGACCAGACGACCACGGAGTGTTGCAACTTTCGTCTTGTTCTTTGATGATGAATTTCTTTATGTTCCTACTCTCCCCCCTTATTGGGACGAAGTGAATCCTACTTTTTGAAGCCACTAAGTCCTAAGAAGGAAAACGGCTAAATCGCTTATTAATTATGTAATTATAAGGGCAAGAGTCGTTGAGTGATGGGTTGAGCATGCACCTGGTCGACTCTCCATATAGAGTATTATGTAGTTTTATTAACAAAGTTTTCCTTTAATTACTAAGATTGTTATTACCTGGGTGACCTTGCAATTGAAAGTAAGATTCCTTTGCTATGGCTTGCTTATTTCTGGTCAGCTGTCTTTAGGAGACTGATGTTTCTCTTACTAGAGATTATCAATTTTGCATATATCCAGACATATAACTTATCTTGTAGATTTGTTACATGTTGGCCGATCTTCTTGAGGAATTAATGTGCATCACATAAATGGTTCTTCCCTGCTTTAATGTCACTCTTTTTGTTTATATTGTGGACGTTTCAGCTTTTCTTTACTGTCTTACTAAGTTAATGTTAATTTTTAGACAACTAATTTGGCCAGTGGTACAATTCCCCTAAGTAAATAACTCTAAGTAAAGAGTAAATAAACAATATAGGGAGATAGTAGAATTGTATTATATAAATTTTGCTTGGCTAAACACCAATGTACATGTATACATATATATCTTTCTTCTTTGTCCGTGGCCCTTGGGTTAGAAATTATCAACTATAAAGCGATCATGTTGATTGTCTGAATTAGATGTAATATTTTTTCAAGGCGTCTGAGTTCCAAGTTCGTTGGATTGGACGACCCTCCATATCTTGGAGACAGAAAGTGCCGCTTCGTACCTCCTGGACAATTAAATATGGCCCTTCCCAATTTGGTGTCAGCTTACCCAACTCCTTGGCTCTTCCAACAACTTCCATTTTTCTCAGAACCAAGTCCCCTACTTTGAGTGTCCGTCTAATGACTCTTTTGTTAAAGTCTCGAGTCATTCGAAACTTGTACAATTGCATCCTTAGTAGTGCATTGCCCCTGACATCTGGTACTTGGTCCAAGGTTGTGCACAAAGTAGTCCAATTGGCGTCTTCTGTGTACAACATGACTCTCAGGATGGGTTCCTCAATTTCAATGAGGCAGAACAGCTTTGGTGCCATCGACGAGCATGAAGGGTCTCTCTCCTGTAGAGTTCTTGGTTGTAGATCTAATGGACCACAACACCAACTATAGTCCTTCAACCTATAGTCCTTTGGCATTTTCCAATTTCCTTTTGATGCCATTTGACATGATTTTGTTGAAGGACTCTACTAGCCCATCGGCCTGCGGGTGGGATACGACTGCAAAGTGAGCTTTGATCTATCTTTCTACCAACCAATCCTTCAAATTTGGCGTTTCAAATTGTGGTCCATTGTTAAAGACGATGGACTGCGGCATGCCGAACAGTGTAATGATGTTTTTCCAAACAAAGCCCTTGACATCATTCGTTGTTATCTCCCATATTGCTTTAGCCTCCACCCATTTAGTGAAGTAGTCCACAACTACAATCGCAAGCTTCTTTTGACCAACAGCCACCGGGAAGGGTCCCAGGATATCCATGCCTCATTTGGCGAAAGGAAGTGGGAACAAAATAGGAGTCAAGTAGTTGGACGGCTTCTGGTGGAGATTTTCATGTTTTTGACAACTATCACACTTCTTTGCGTAGTCAAGAGCGTCTTCCTTTGAGGTAGGCCAGTAATATCCAGTCCTTAAAGCTTTTTCCCGCAATACTCTTCCCCCAATGTGGGATGCACAAGCTCCTTCATGGAGTTCTTTTTATACTTTCAGTCCATCATCCCTTGTGATGCACTTAAGAAGAGGACGATTGAACTCTTTCTTGTAGAGGGTCTCATCTTCCCTCGTGCCTTCACATACTTAGCTTCTACTGGGTAAAAAGGTAGCCGCCTTGTTTTTTTGAATTCTATAATAGGCTCCATCCAAACTGCCCCTTGGCTAAAAAACATCACTTGATCTTGATCAATACTCTTCTTTGGTTTAACCTCCCAGAACACTGTTCTTGGTGCATCACAGTCAGCCGAGCTGGCCAATTTTGGGAGAGTATCTGCTTGATGATTTCTGACCTATGGAACTTGGTCAAGGAAAAATCGCTTTAAGGGCTCAATCTCATCCTCGATCAGACACATATATTTTCTCATTGATGCTTCTTTACATTCAAAATCTCCTTTGACTTGACTGACGACTAAGAGGGAGTTCGATTTGTCCTCAATCTCTAAAGTCCCAGCCCCAACTAGAAGCACTTCATATTCAGCTTCATTATTGGACGCTTAGAATCGGAATCTTAGTGCATATTCAAACTTATCTCCTTCTAGAGATTGACAAATGAAACCTGCCCCACACCCATTGACGATAGACGATCCATCCACCAAGAGCATCCAATGCTTCCTTTTTCCATCAGCCGGATCTGATATTGGTTCTATAGTTGGCCGAGGAAGCTCAACTGTAAAATCTGCCAAAGCTTGCCCCTTCATGGCTTTCCTGGGCTCAAAAGATATGTCGAACATGTTTAGTTCTACCCCCCATTTCAGCATTCGTCATGAAGCTTCCATTTTTTGCAAGACTTGCTTCAAAGGTTGGTCAGTTTAGACTAGTATATTGTGGGCCAAGAAAAAAGGGCTCAATTTTCTGTTGGCATGACAAGCGCCAACCCAAACTTCTCCACCAGTGAGTATCTACACTCTGCGTCTTTTAGCACGTGAGTAACAAAGTACACTGGGATTTGTATTGACTCCCTTTTCGCCAGCAAAACATCACTCACAGCTTGAGGCGACACAACCAAGTATACGAATAATTTTTCACTTGCTGAAGTGCTTGATCAACTTCTGCTGTCCACTCATGCTTAAATTTTGTCTTGTTGAAAAATAATGATGACATTTATACCCTGATTTGGAAAAGTTCCAAGAGCCGCTAAGCACCCCGTAAGGCGCTGCACCTCCTTAATCTTGGATGGAGATGTCATGTCCAATACAACCCGGATTTTCTCAGGACTGGCTTCTATTCCCCTTTAATCTACCAAGAATCCTAAGAACTTCCCTGCTACAACACCAAAAGCACATTTTTTGGAATTCAACTTATACTTTCTGAGAGTTTCAAAAGTTTCTCCCTGGTCATCAATATGGCCTAGCTCCTGCCGACTCTATACTATCATATCATTAATTTATGCTTCCATATTCCTTCCCAACTATGGCTGAAAGACCATGTTAATCAACCATTGAAAGGTGTCTGGTGCATTCCGAAGGCCAAAAGGTATCCTCAGCTAGCCATACAAACCTTTCTCTGTAATAAAGGACGTCTTGTCCTGGTCCTCTACCCACATGGGAATTTGGTGAAATCCAGAGTATGCATCCATGAAGCTTAACAATGCATCACCAGCCGTTGAGTCTACTAGCCGATCCAACTTAGCCAGAGGAAAACTATACTTGAGACAGGCCTTGTTGAGATTAGTGTAATCCACACACATCCTCCATGTGCCATCGAGATTGGGTACCATAACCATGTTGGCTATCCATTCCGGATAATAAATTTCTCTGATAAACTTAAATATCAACAATTTTAGCACTTCCTGGTCTACCGCCTGATTTCTGGCCGGCCCCAAATGCCTCTTCTTCTGACGAACTAGCTTCAGACTTGGATCTATGTTTAGCTTATGGATGGCTACTTCTGGGTCAATTCGCGGCATCTCCTTGACACCATAGGCAAACACATCCTCAAATTCCTTCAACAATCTTACCAACCTATTCTTTAAGTCAGGGGTACGAGCAGACCCAATCTTCAATTTTTTGTGGACGGGCTTTATCTAAGCAAATGTCCTCTGGAGACTCTACAAGCTCTGGACGCTCAAGTGTCACTCCCATGATGGTCATCACCTCTTATCGAGGTGGTTCATGTTTAACGGGCATATACTTTATCTTCTTGCTGGGTAAGTGGCTGGACGGTTTTAGGGAAGCAAGCTGCGTCTGAGGACTTTCAATTACTGCCCTCAAACTATCCACTTGGTTCTTTATAAACTCGACCTCTTTACCCTCACCATCACCCTTCACCTGATCTTGCTTCTCTTTTCTCCAGGATGATGGTTTCAAAGTTGTTATGTAGTATTCTCTGGCCGCCTGCTGGTCTCAATACAAGGAACCAATTTTTCCACTATGACATTAAAACTTCATGAGAATGAGATGTGTGACTATAACTGCTTTGATATGATTCAGAGTTGATCATCCGATATGACATTATAATTAGTCAAATCATGGACAACCAAGAACTTAACAAACAACGTCTGGGAGGCCTCCTTCTCGCCAACTCGGACGGTAGAGTAACTATTCCTATGGGATGAATAACTTCCCCACCAAACCCAATGAGTGGATGGTGGAATGGAACTAAGTCATTCTCATTGAACCTTAACTTGGACAAACAATCAACGCTTATGATGTCCGTAGAACTTCCAGTATCAATCAGAATTCTTTTGACTCTCATATTTGCTATTTTCATCTCTACGACTAGAGGATCATCATGGGGGGGTTCTCAACTTTCCCCGATCTTGCTCAGTAACTACCACTCTAGGGAACCGAGTGACTTTTGCCTGATCAGTTAGCAAAACTTGGACAAGTTCCTTAAGGTAGTTCTTGTGCCCTCTATTGGTTGGTCCTCAAGCGGCAAATACTCCTCATATGACCAGAACAACATCCTCGTCAGTACTCTCGCTTTCCTTCTTCCTATTATGACGGTCATCTTTTCTCTGGAACTTCCTTTCCCCTTGAGATAAGTATGAATTCATCAACCCTTTAAATCCTCCAAAGCACTCTTAAGGTGCTTGCACTCATTAGTCTTGTGACCACAATCCTTGTGAAAATGAAAATACTTACTCTTATCCCTATTTTTGTAAGGAGTCTTCATCTCTGCCGAAGCCTTAAGATCATGCTGATCTTTTATCTCCATGAGAATGGAGTATTGATCTGTGCCGAAGGCTATGGGTTCTACTGAAGATTCAGACCCTTTCCTTTTACTTCGCTGGGACGAAGATGTGGTGGAAGTCATAGCCCAAGTCTCAACTTTTTTAGGATTGTTCATCTTTGGATGAGTTACTTCTTCAGCCTTCTTGGACTCCGGATGCTTCGCTTCAACACAAACTTCAGTGGCATGGATAAATGCTTCAGCCACTCTAAAGGCCTCAGCAAGAGTAGTAATTTTATTTTTCACGAGGTAAAATTTAAAACTTCTTGGCCTCCACCCTTTGATGAAGGCGTCAAACGCCACCCTTACATTGATGTCCTGAATTTGCAAAGCTTCCAGATTGAATCTTTTGACAAAACTCCGTAGAGCTTCTTTCGGTCCTTGAATGATCTTACCCAAGTGCATGCTAGTCTTTTTCCTTTGCTGATTGCCAACATAATGGCTGGTGAAAAGGTAACTAAGTTCTGTAAAGTTGTTATTGAGTTAGGGGGAAGTTTATAAAACCAAATTTGAGCCACTTCTTTTAGAGTGGCTGGGAAATTCTTACACCAAGTGGCATCATCTACAGCCTGGACATACATCTGGTGCTTATATGCGGACAAGTGATCGTCCGGATCAGTTGTTCCGTCGAAAGGTTCTATTGTATGAACCTTAACCTTTGGGAAGGGGGGCGACTCCATGATTCTGGCCGAGAACGGAGTCAACCAGTTGACCGAAGGGCTCCCGACTGTCCCTCAGTGGGTATGTGCTCCCTATGATATTCCTTCAATACCGGATTGGAAGAGGTGTTTGCCTGAACTAGTCGCCTAAACACAATCAGTTGTAATATTGTTTTTTCCTGTCTTGGATGAACAATAGAAGGACCCAAACTTCTCCCTCCTGTTTTGGATGGTAACCTCAATAGAGGATCTTTCAGATAGGGAGTAGATCCTGTAGCAAAGCGTTGTAACACTGCAGCTTTCTTCGCCTCCAGATATTCTCGAGCATCTGTTTACATCCGGTGTCTATCTGGATGACATTATCTAGAGTTATGACTATCAATGTCCACTTCATCTTTCTTCGTTGCTCACTGCCTTATGGCTGCTTTTCTCTGGCCTCCCTCTTAGAAGGTTCCTAAAGAACATGCCGGCTTGGACTTGGACGGTTCTCCTGGGAATGCCCCCTAAGAGGAGTTGGATTGATAGCGACTGGATCTGGATTTTTACTTGCAAACATAGCATATTGTTTTTGATTTGTTCCTAGACGATTGCAACCATCTTATTCTGAAAATTATTCACAACGTTCTCCAGATGGGCGGCAGTCACCGGACGTTCAATATTTTCCTGAATGACAAGCTCTCGACTTCGTCCAGGAACATTGACAATAGTCGAAGACCTATCACTCTCTCGTGGTGGTCTTTCATCATCGACAATATCCTCTACTCGAACTTCAAAACTTCGATTCCTTACTATGTTGGACGAGTGACAATTAGTCATCGTTGCGTCTCCCCCACAGATGGCATCAAATTTTACGTAGTATAGACTAGCAAATATACAGTTTTCGAACCTTGTGCAACTATGTTCTAGTATGATAATTCTGATCCAGAGCTTCGTTTTCGAACCTGCAAAAAGGGACCCACCCTG